>NC_086111.1:14279039-14478343 GCF_963921235.1 Mobula hypostoma | reverse complement strand
CTAGCCAATGAACTGGCCTCAACTGTTTCCTGTGGCAGAGAATTCCACAGATTCACCACTCCCTGTGTGAATAAGTTTTTCCTCATCTCGGTCCTAAAAGTCTTCCCCTTTATCCTCAATCTGTGACCCCTCGTTCTGGACTTCCCCAACATCGGGAACAATCTTCCTGCATCTAGCCTGTCCAATCCCTTTGGAATTTTATACGTTTCAATAAGATCCCCCCTCAATCTTCTAAATTCCAGAGAGTATAAGCCTAGTCGATCCAATCTTTCATCATATGAAAGTCCTGCCATCCCAGGAACAATCTGGTAAACCTTCTTTGTACTCCCTCTATGGCAAGGATGTCTTTCCTCAGATTAGGGGACCAAAACTGCTCACAATACTCCAGGTGTGGTCTCACCAAGGCCTTGTACAACTGCAGTAGTACCTCCCTGCTCCTGTACTCGAATCCTCTTGCTATGAATGCTAGCATACCATTCACCTTTTTCACTGCCTGCTGTACCTGCATGCCCACTTTCAATGACTGGTGTACAATGACACCCAGGTCTCGTTGCACCTCCCCTTTTCCTAATCGGCCACCATTCAGATAATAATCTGTTTTCCTGTTCTTGCCACCAAAGTGGATAACCTCACATTTATCCACATTAAATTACATCTGCCATGAACTTGCCCACTCACCTAACTTATCCAAGTCACCCTGCATCCTCTTCGCATCCTCCTCACAGCTAACACTGCCACCCAGCTTTGTGTCATCCGCAAACTTGGAGATGCTGCATTTAATTCCCTCGTCTAAGTCATTAATATATACTGTAAACAACTGGGGTCCCAGCACTGAGCCTTGCGGTACCCCACTAGTCACTGCCTGCCATTCTGAAAAGGTCCCGTTTATTCCCACTCTTTGCTTCCTGTCTGCTAACCAATTCTCTATCCAAGTCAATACCATACCCCCAATACAGTGTGCTTTAAGTTTGCACACTAATCTCCTGTGTGGGACCTTGTCAAAAGCCTTTTGAAAATCCAAATATTCCACATCCACTGGTTCTCCCCTATCCACTCTACTAGTTACATCCTCAAAAAATTCTATGAGATTCGTCAGACATGATTTTCCTTTCACAAATCCATGCTGACTTTGTCTGATGATTTCACTGCTTTCCAAATGTGCTGTTATCACATCTTTGATAACTGACTCCAGCATTTTCCCCACCACCGATGTCAGGCTAACTGGTCTATAGTTCCCCAGTTTCCCTCTCACTCCTTTTTTAAAAAGCGGCGTTACATTAGCCACCCTCCAATCCTCAGGAACTAATCCAGAATCTAAAGAGTTTTGAAAAATTATCACTAATGCATCCACTGTTTCTTGGGCTACTTCCTTAAGCACTCTGGGATGCAGACCATCTGGCCCTGGGGATTTATCTGCCTTTAATCCCTTCAATTTACCTACCACCACTTCCCTACTAACATGTATTTCCCTCAGTTCCTCCATCTCACTAGACCCTCGGTCCCCTACTATTTCCCAAAGATTAGTTATGTCCTCCTTAGTGAAGACAGAACCAAAGTATTATTCAATTAGTCTGCCATGTCCTTGTTCCCCATGATCAATTCACCTGTTCCTGACTGTAAGGGACCTTCATTTGTCTTAACCAATCTTTTTCTTTTCACATATCTATAAAAGCTTTTACAGTCAGTTTTTATGTTCCCTGCCAGTTTTCTCTCATAATCTTTTTTCCCTTTCCTAATTAAGCCCTTTGTCCTCCTCTGCTGAACTCTGAATTTCTCCCAGTCCTCAGGTGAGCCACTTTCTCTGGCTAATTTGTATGCTTCTTCTTTGGAATTGATACTATCCCTAATTTCCCTTGTCAGCCACTGGTTTATTCTTTTGCCAAAGTGGGATGAACAATTGTTGTAGCTCATTCATGCGATCTTTAAATGCTTGCCATTGCATATCCACCGTCAACCCTTTAAGTATCATTTGCCAGTCTATCTTAGCTAATTCACGTCTCATACCTTCAAAGTTACCCTTCTTTAAGTTCAGAACCTTTGTTTCTGAATTAACTATGTCACTCTCCATCTTACTGAAGAATTCCACCATATTATGGTCACTCTTACCCAAGGGGCCTCGCACAACAAGATTGTTAACTAACCCTTCCTCATTGCTCAATACCCAGTCTAGAATGGCCTGATCTCTAGTTGATTTCTCGACATGTTGGTTCAGAAAACCATCCCGCATACATTCCAAGAAATCCTCTTCCTCAGCACCCTTACCAATTTGGTTCACCCAATCTATATGTAGATTGAAGTCACCCATTATAACTGGTGTTCCTTTATTGCACACATTTCTAATTTCTTGATTAATGCCATCCCCAACCTCACTACTACTGTTAGGTGGCCTGTACACAACTCCCACCAGCGTTTTCTGCCCCTTAAGTGTTATGCAGCTCTACCCATATTGATTCCACATCCTCCCGGCTAATGCCCTTCCTTTCTATTGCGTTAATCTCCTGTCTAACCAGCAATGCCACCCCACCTCCTTTTCTTTCATGTCTATCCCTCCTGAATATTGAATATCCCTGAATGTTGAGCTCCCATCCTTGGTCACCCTGGAGCCATGACTCTGTGATCCCAACTATATCATATTCATTAATAACAATCTGCACTTTTAATTCATCCACCTTGTTACGAATGCTCCTTGCATTGACACACAAAGCCTTCAGGCTTGCTTTTACAACACTCTTAGCCCTTAAACAATTATGTTGAAAAGTGGCCCTTTATGATTTTTGCCCTGGATTTGCCGGCCTGCCACTTTTACTTTTCACCTTACTACTTTTTGCTTCTACTCTCATTTTACACCCCTTCGTCTCTCTGCACTTGTTCCCATCCCCCTGCCACATTAGTTTAAATCCTCCTGAACAACAGTAGCAAACGCTCCCCCTAGGACATTGGTTCCCCAGGACATTGAAGAAGTAGAAAGGTGGGTCAGTAAGTTTGCTGATGACACAAAGGTTGGGGGTGTTGTCGATAGTCTGGAGGGTTGTCAGAGCGTACAGCGCGACATCGATAGGATACAGAACTGGGCTGAGAAGTGAGAGATGGACTTCAACCCAGATAAGTGTGAAGTGGTTCATTTTGGTAGATCAAGTTTGAAGGCAGAATATAATATTAATGGTAAGACTCTTGGTAGTGTAGAGGATCAGTGAGATCTTGGGGTTCGTATCCATAGGACACTCAAAGCTGCTGCGCAGGTTGACAATGTTATTAAGAAGGCACATGGTGTGTTGGCATTCATCAACCGTGGGATTGAGTTCAAGAGCCGTGAGGTAATGTTACGGCTATACAAGACCTTAGTCAGACCCCACTTGGAGTGCTGTGTTCAGTTCTGGTCACCTCACTACAGGAAGGATGTGGATACTATAGAGAGAGTGTAGCAGAGATTTACAAGGATGTTGCCTGGATTGGAGTGTGTGCCTCATGAGAATAGGTTGAGTGAACTTGGCCTTTTCTCCTTGGAGCGACGGAGGATGAGAGGTGACCTGATAGAGGTGTATAAGATGATGAGAGGCATTGATTGTGTGGATACCCAGAGGCTTTTTCCCAGGGCTGAAATGATTAACACAAGGGGGCATACTTTTAAGGTGCTTGGAAGTAGGTACAGAGGGGTTGGGACAAGTTTTCCATACAGAGTGGCGGGTGTGTGGAATGCACTGCCGGTGATGGTGGTGGAGGTGGGTACAATAGGGTCTTTTAAATACATGGAGCTTAGCAAAATAGATGGCTATGCGGTAGGGTAATTCTAGGCAGTTTCTAGAGTAGGTTACATGGTTGGCATAACATTGTGGGGCAAAGATCCTGTAGTGTGCTGTAGATTTCTATATTTTTATGATGTAACTCTGAGCCTTGGAGTCCTGTGAGCAGTTTTGGCCCCTTATCCAAGAAAAGATGAGCCAGCAGTGGAGAAGGTCCAGAGGAGGTTCACAAGAATGATCCCGCGACCAAAAGGGTTAACATATGAGGCCCATCTGAGGGCCCTGGGCTTGTGCTTCGGGAGTTTAGAAGAATGAGGGGAAAATCTCATCTACTACTACATCGACTCAGGCCTAGGGGGCAGGCGTCGGGCAATCTCATAGAAACTTAATAAATATTGAAAGCCCTAGATAGGGTGGACATGGAAAGGATGTTTCCTACAGTGAAGGAGTATAGGATCAGAGGTCACAGCCTCAGAACAAGAACTTACCTTTAGAAGAGAAAAGGATTTGCTTTAACCAGAGAGCAGATGCCATCTCCTCAGCTTCACACTCACCTCTGGAACATCTGGACAGTAAAGACAAAGATATCTATGTCAGAGTGTAGTTTATATTTCCACCTTCAATACCATAATTCCAAATAGACTCATTACCAAAATCCAGACCCTGAAAGTCAACAGCTCCCTCTGTAATCGGATCCCTGACTCTCTGACCAACAGACCACAATCAGTTAGCATAGGCAGCACCACCTCTGCCACAAATATTTTAAACACTGGTGGTCCACAAGGTTGTGTCGTCAGCCCCACTGCTCTACTCTGTTGTTGGCCAGATGGAACTGCAGTCAGTGGATTCGGATAATCAAGGACAGTGGAGTAGACAAACCAATTGCCTTTGTTCTTGCCATGAGGTCGAAGGAGATGGAGGTGGGCATTTTGTGGAATTTTGTCCTTGCAGTTCCCCCCCCCCCACCCCATTTTTTCAACTTTCTTGCTCTGGGATAATCTAATCAGAGCAATTGAATGTGGATACAGGGAACTTCAGCTAATGACCTGCTAAACCTGAGACCATTCTCAGGTGAGTAGCTATTTATTATTAAAGTGATAGACCTACCAGAGACGCAATCTGCAATTTCATTAGACTAAGAGTCCGGGTCACATAGTTTAAGGGGTTTGAACCAGTCAGAGTTGAAAGGAAGAAAGGTATGAGGACTGGGGGGAGGGGGGGTTCAGAAACCATAGAACAATGCTGGTTGTAGCCCTGGACCAGAACCAGTAAGAAGGTGACCTTGAGCCAATGTGATGGAGATCTAGCAGTTCAACTGATGAGGAACAGCATAAGAGTCAGGAGCTCCAAATACATAGCAGTGATGACTCCTCAGCAACCAGACAACAACCATTGTGGATGGGAAAAATCCACGGACACGTGGAGATCGGGATCACGAAGAATGCTTGGCCAGCATAGACTCCTTTCCCAGGAAATACCTTTTCTCTTCTTTGACTGTTCATGGAGGGTCAGGGACTCCAGTGGGGTGCACACAGGTAGTTAGTTTGTGAATCCACGTGCCTTTTAGTTGGGACAATTACTTGTCAATAAATACAGATTCTCTCTGTGCCTCTCTGATCATTGTTACTAAGGGCTATGTCCTTATAACACTGTATACACTCATGATTGCATGGCCAGATTCTGCTCCATCTCCATCCACAGATGACACCACTGTAGAGGGCCATATCTCAAATAACAATGAGTCAGAGTACAGGAAGGAGACAGGAGGCTTCGTGATGGGTGTCATGACAATGATAATTCCCTCAATTTAAGCAAAACAAAAGAGCAGGTTATTGACTTCAGTAAGCGGGAGGGCAGGGGGAGTGCACCTGCTCCTGTCTACATCTGAGCTGTTGAGGTTAGGGTTGAGAGTTTCAAGTTCCTAGAAGTGAAAATTACCAGTAGCCCTTCCTGGTCTATCCAGGCAGATGCCATGGATGAGAAAGCTCACCCATGCCTCTACTTCCTCAGGAGGCTAATGAAATTTGCCATGTCTCCATCAACCTTTATCATTCTTATCAGTGCACCACAGAAAACATCCTATCTGGATGCATAACACCTTGGTGTAGCAACTGCTCTGCATGTGACCACTAGAAATTGCAGAGAGCTGTAGATACAGCTCAGCACATCACAGGAACCAACCTCCCCTCCATGGACTCTTTCTAAACTTCTTGTTTAGAAACCTCAGGAAAGCAGCCAGCATAATCAAATACCCCACCTACCCCAGACATTCTCCCATTCTTTCTTTGGGTAGAAGATACAGAATCCTGAGAGCACCATACTCGAGCACAGCTTCTACACTGAGATAGCACGACTCAGTAATTCCCTAGGATGAAGAGATGAACCCTTGACCTCACAATCTATCTTGTTATGATCTTGCACTTATTGTTTACCTACATTGCTCTTTCTCCTAAGCTGTTACATTTTTTATGTATTTACATCGTTTTACCTTCGAGTATCCCAGTGCACTATGTAATGATTTCATCTGCATGAAGATTATGGAAGACAATCTTCTCACTGTACCTTGGTATACAGTTAGCGGCCATGTTATAAGACCATAAGATGTAGGAGCAGAATTAAGCCATTTCGCTCATCAAGTCTGCTCCACCATTTCATCATGGCTGATCCAATTTTCCTCTCATCCTCAATCTCCTTTCTTCTCCCTGTATCTCTTCATGCCCTGACCAATCAAGAATCTATCAATTTCTGCCTTAACTATACATAAAAACTTTGCCTCCACAGCTGCCTGTGGCAATGTATTCCACAGATTCACCACTTTCTGGCTTAAAGGATGCCCTTCTATTCTGAGGCTGTGTCTTCTGGTCTTAGACTCTCCGACCATAGGAAACATCCTCTCCACATCCACTCTATCAAGGCCTTTCACTATTTGATAGATTTCAATGAGGTCATCCCTCATTCTTCTAAATTCTAGTGAATACAAGCCCAGAGCCATTAAAAAAAATGGTCTTCACACGACAAGCCATTCAATCCTGGAATCATTTTCGTGAACCTCCTTTGAACCTTCTCCAGTTTCAGCACAACCTTTCTAAGATATGGGGCCCAATACTGTTCACAATACTCCAAGTGAGGCCTCACCAGTGCTTTATAAACTCTCAACATTACATTCTTGCTTTTATATTCTAGTCCTCTTGCAATGAATGCTAACATCACATTTGGCTTCCTCACCACAGACTCAATTTGCAAATTAATTTTAAAAGAATCCTGTACAAGGACTCCCAAATCCTTTTGTGCCTCAATTTTTAAAAAATTTTCTCATTATTTAGAAAATAGTCAACCATTTAATTTCTTGTACCAAACTGCTTGACCATACACTTCCCGACACTGTATTCTATCTGCTGTTTCTTTGCCCATTCTCCTAATCTGTACCAGTTCTTCTGTAGCCTCTGTACTTCCTCAAAACTACCTGCCCTCCACCTATCTTCATATCATCTACAAACTTTTCAACAAAGCCATCAATGATCATCCAGATCATTGACATATAATCAGTCCCAACAAAGACCTCTGTGGAACACCACTAGTCACCAGCAGCCAATCAGAAAAGCTATTTTTATTCCTACTCTTTGCCTCCTGCCAATCAGACACTGCTTTATCCATGCGGGACTCTTTCATGTAATACCACGGGCTCGTAGCTTGTTAAACAACTTCATGCGTGGTACCTAGTCAAAGACCTTCTGAAAATCTAAGTACACAACATCAACCAATTCTCTTTTGTTTATCCTGCTTGTTATTTCTTCAAAGGATTCCAATAGATTTGTCAGCAAGGTTTTCCCATGTTGACTGTGGCTTATTTTATTATGTGCCTCCAAGTACCCTGAGACCTCATCCTTAATAATCGACTCCAACATTTTCCCAACCACTGAGGTCAGAATAACTGGCCTATAGTCTCCTTTCTTCAGCCTCTACCTTCTTGAAGGGTGGAGTGACATTTGCTATTTTCCAGTCTTCCAGAACCATTCCAGAATCTAGTGATTCTTTGAGGATCCTTACTGATGCTTCCACAATCTCTTTAGCCATCTCTTTCAGAACTCTGGAGTGTACCATCTGGTCCAGGTGACTTATCTACCTTCAGACCTTTCAGTTTCCCAAGAACCTTCTCTCTAGCTATGGTAATATGACCCTTGACACCTGGAATTTCCACCATACTGCTAGTGTCTTCCACAGTGAAGAATGATGCTAAAGACTTAATCAGTTTGTCAGCCATTTTGTTGTCCCCCTCTCCAGCATTGTTTTCCAGTGGTCCGATATCCACTCTCACCTCTCTTTTACACTTTATGTATCTTAAGAAACTTCTGGTGTGCTCTTTAATATTATTGACTAGCTTAGTTTTGTATTCCATTGTTACGTACCCCGTAACTGGGTTGCCAAACCAGCAGAAATGGACCACTTAGTTGGAGTCTGGATTACTGGAACTAAGAAAGTTTTTATTAAAGAAATAAGTAACACAGTATTCTAATATAAGGATATAAATGCAACAGGTTAGCAATGATAAAACATGCAGGTACACAGAACTAGGATAATAGGAATCAATCAAGCTCTATCGCAGTCTAGGGGTAAATGATCAGTCTCAAGTGACGCAGAGTTCAGTTCAGCTGAGTACAGTTCGCAGTAATCGCTGTTGTGCCATTGGAGAGAGAGAGAGAGAGAGAGAGAGAGAGAGAGAGAGAGAGAGAGAGATAGAGAAAGAGCGAATGATGATATTCAAATCGGATTCAAACAGACCTTTGATATTCCTCACAGTTAGCTTTTGGGCGAGCCCTTTGTAATGTCTTCTGATGTCACCGACTGTGACCCCTCCGTTCCGGATACAATCGTTCTTCTGCGGTTGAACCCGGCACCCAGGCAAGGGCGGATACACACACCAGGTTCCCACCGATCGTACCTTTTCACCCTGTGCATCTATGGTCGGTCCCGCGATCAAACCTCCAAAAACTCCCACCAACTTGTGAGGGGGGGGGCACACCGCACTTCCAGGGTCTCGTTGCCTTGTGATCTCGTGGTGTGTGCCTTGCCTTAGCGAACCTGTTCCTTTTATCCCCCTGCTGGGGTATCGCCTGTCCATCAAACTTCAAACAGTTCAGGTTCAAAGCAACCGGTCTGACAATACTCGGAACTGTGTCTCTTTTCGTTAATCTCTCTCCTCTCTCTCTTATTAGCATTTTGAATGTTTCCCCATTGTCTCTCTTATCTCTCTTATCAGCATCAATCTTCTGATAACTTGGTCTTTTGTCACACCCCTATCCTTCAAAGGATTTTTACTGGGGTAAAAATTATAGGCATGAATACATTATTAGATACACACAAATATACATGTTCATCAGCTATTTGGCTAATACAGAGAACTTTAAATTGTCAACACCTTGACAGACAGTCAGTAATCACATTTTCCGTTCCTTTTATATGTGTTATTTTAATAATCCTCTACGACCAGGCTCCAATTTAGCAAACTTCATAGTGGCCAAAAACACTAATGAGTTGTGATCAGTGTAACTTCTCAGTGGTTTTCGTCCCGGACACAGATAACAAGGGTCATCCCACACCAACTTAGCATTCTTTGGCAAGGGCTTAGTAAGAGGGTGGGTAATATCCGCAAAGTTGTTTTTTTTTGCAAAACTTCCGATAGTACCCCACCATCTCCAAGAACCTTCTCAGGGCTCTCTTGTCTGTCGGGGTGGGGACTTCAGAGATAGCCTGCACCTTAGCTTGCATCGGAGCCAGCTGCCCCTGTCCTACCACAAATCCCATATAAGTGACCTTTGCGTGGCCGAATTCACTTTTTGCGAGGTTCACTGTCAGGCTGGCTTTAAACAGCTGTTTAAACAGTGTCACACTGTGCTCCTCCCACGTGTCACTCCAGACCACTACGTCGCCAATATACGCTTCTGCGTTCTTTAGCCCTTTTGTCACTGAATTAATCATCCTATAGGGGTGTTGCTCACTAGGCTAACCTGATGTGACAACAACACCATGTCCCGGCTCTTGGCATCGCCTTGGGATATCCGGACATACGTGTGCGTGCCGTTTAATTAGCTCTCTTAGCGGTTCGCTTTATTCCGGGATTAAGGGACAGACCTTATCAGCAAAGCTGGCCAAAACATTAGACTTCTCCTATCTGGTCGGCACCATACTTATCTTTTCAAAATGGGTTTTTCCCTTATCAGGTGGCACCCTAACCTCATTAATTTTCGTGATAACACCGACTAGTTCTGTTCGCCTATCGTGGCAAGCTGTTAGCATATCAAAAGCCTCTAACTGTGTTAACTCAAGTCTACAATAGTCAATAACATCCTTCCTGCTGTGTGGCCAGTAAAACTCTTTCATGATTCTGCCGACTGTTTTCCTCCCCGCAAAATGTCCACCGAGGGGTATCTTGTGGGCCAGGTTAGGAATTTCATCTCCATAAATTTTTGGCACCACCCCCCATTCCTCATCTGCGGGCACGGTACTTGGTCTCCATTTCTTCCTTAGTGCTCCCTCCTCCACATAATAGCCCACTGGCTCCCTTTTTAATTCTGCTTCAGAGAGAGCTGTCTCCGTCAAAACCATCAGCTCCTCGTCTCGCTCCTGTGCCTGTACAAATTCCTTCCTTGCTAATGATAAATCCTTCCTTGCTAATGACAAATTCCTTCCTTGCTAATGATAATAATTTCCATTTCACTACGCTGCTCCTCACTTTCTAACCCCTTCTGATACAAGGCTGGTAAAAACGTCTCAGCCAAATCCATATTTACTTCGGCAGCCTTTCTAGAAATGCCCCGAGTCACTGCGCAAACGGGATAAACCTGTGAGTCCATGGGCGGGGCCTCAATTCTGGCAGGCTGGCTTGTCAATCTTACTGCTGGGTACACCTCTCCGCTGGTGAGGTCATTACCAAGTAAGACCTCCACGTCTTTCATCGGTAGTTCGGGCCTCACCCCGATCGTGTGACCGGTCCAGAGACCAAGTCGCTTTTTAGGTGTATCTGGTGCAAAGGTACTGCTTCAGTCCCTTTCCCAATGCCTTTTATGACCCTGATCTCCCCAGTCTCAGTCTCTGAACTAAAGTCTAAAACACTCCTTAAGATCAGTGACTGACAAGCTCCCGTGTCTCTCCAGATCCGTACTGGAACTGGGTTTAACCCCTCCTTCACCGACACCAATCCGGCCGAGATAAACCTCTCGCACCCTTCCTGAACTTTATCAGACCTCTTCTCCCCCAGCGGTTTGTTTACCAGCTCAATACAGCCAGTCGGAACCGCCCTTTTTCCTTTCCCCGTCTCCTTCTTTGGGGCAAAGCACCTGGACGCAAAGTGTCCAGCTTTCCCACAATTATAGCATACGACTCCAGGAGACTTCCTACCAAACTGCTCCTGGTCTACCTTATCCTTCTCACTAGTCCCCAGCTTACTTTCTGACTTTTCTGGCGGACTCTCCCCGCCGTCCTGACTACCCTTCTGGTGGCCTTTACTCAGGGTAAACTTCGTTTTATGTGTCAATGCGTACTCATCCGCTAACTTAGCAGTTGCGGCTAAGGTCTCTGCCGCTTTCTCATCTGGGTAGGGTCTCATACCTTCAGGGTCACAACGTTTAAACCGCTCAATCAGGATTAGCTGTAGCAGTCTGTCATAATCCCCACTGACCCCTTTCGAGGCGCACCAACACTCACAATATGTCTGCATCTCACGGGCAAACTCTAAATACGTGCGGCCCCACTGGTTCCTCACATTCCAGAACCTCTGCCGGTATGCCTCCGGGACCAACTCATAAGTCCTGAGTATGGCCTCTTTCACCACCTCATACCTCTGGGCATCTTCTGCGGACAAGGCCGACTAAGCTTGTTGGGCTTTTCCTTTAAGTACACTCTGAAGCAAAACAGCCCACTTATCCCTCGGCCAGTCCTGACTTGCAGCAACTTTTTCAAAATGGAGAAAGTACCGATCAACATCGGTCTCGTCAAATGGGGGAACCAGCCTAACCTCCTGGGTCGCCCTGAACCCTCCACCTTGGTTCGGCATGGGCTCCTGCGCTGCCGTCATCTTTAACCTCTCCAGCTCAAATTCCCTTTCCCTCTGTTTCTCCAACTGCCTCTCTTCTCGCTCCAACTGCCTCTCTCTTTCTTGCCGTTCTAACTGTTTCTCTTCGTGTTCTAGCTGCCTTACCCGGAATTCGTGCTCGAGTCTCAATTTTTCCATCTGCAGCTGTACTGCGTCTCCACCAGATTTTCCAATAGATATCACCTCCAGCTCCCCTTGGGGAAACACACCTTTTGATACATAATGCTCTACGATAGCTCTGTACATCTCCTCTCTCCTCACTGTTGACTTCCCCTTAAAAAGATTCAACCGTTTGGCCACAGCTGCCAATTCTGATTTCCTGGCATCCTCTAATGCCTCCAATGTCGGCGCCTTTAGAAATTCCTCAATCTCCATTTCTGCTGTTTGCCTTTTCTTTCTTTCGGGAATTTTAACCCAATCAATTTACCCCGTCCCAAATTTAGCGTTCAAAATCCCGGACGAGAGCCCCACTTATGTTACGTACCCCGTAACTGGGTTGCCAAACCAGCAGAAATGGACCACTTAGTTGGAGTCTGGATTACTGGAACTAAGAAAGTTTTTATTAAAGAAATAAGTAACACAGTATTCTAATAGTAAGGATATAAATGCAACAGGTTAGCAATGATAAAACACACATGTACACAGAACTAGGATAATAGGAATCAATCAAGCTCTATCGCAGTCTAGGGGTAAAATGATCAGTCTCAAGTGATGCAGAGTTCAGTTCAGCTGAATACAGTTCGCAGTAATCGCTGTTGTGCCGTTGGGGGGGGGAGGGAGAGAGAGAGAGAGAGAGAGAGAGAGAGAGAGAGAGAGAGAGAAAGAGAGAGAGAGAGAGAATGATGATGTTCAAATCGGATTCAAACTGACCTCTGACCTTTGATATTCCTCGCAGTTAGCTTTCGGGCGAGCCCTTTGTAATGTCTTCTGAGGTCACCGACTGTGACCCCTCCGTTCCAGAGACAATCGTTCTTCTGCGGTGAACCCGGCACCCAGGCAAGGGCGGACATACACACCAGGTTCCCGCTGATCGTATCTTCTCACCCTGTGCGTCTATGGTCGGTCCCGCGACCAGACCTCCAAAAACTCCCACCAACTTGTGGGGGGGGGGGCACACCGCACTTCCAGGGTCTCGTTACCTTGTGATCTCGTGGTGTGTGCCTTGCCTTAGCAAACCTGTTCCTTTTATCCCCCTGCTGGGGTATCGCCTGAAAATCAAACTTCAAACAGTTCAGGTTCAAAGCAACCGGTCTGACAATACTCGGAACTGTGTCTCTTTTCGTTAATCTCTCTCCTCTCTCTCTTATTAGCATTTTGAATGTTTCCCTATTGTCTCTCTTATCTCTCTTATCGGCATCAATCTTCTGATAACTTGGTCTTTTGTCACACCATCTTAATGACTTATTTAGTTCTCTAACTTCCCCCTGATTTTTGCTCTATTATATGCCCTCTCTTTGGCTTTGACTTTTCTTCTTAGCACTGGATCGTTAACCCCACTCCCCTTCCTGACTGTAACCCAGTTTCCTGTGCTCTGCACCTTGGATGTAACTACCTCTGTATATGTTCTATTGGTCACCCCTCTGCCTCCCGAATGATCTGGATTTCATCCAGTCCCACCTCCGGCTCCTGAACACGGAGGGACACTGGAGGTCTCCCTGCCTTCCCACATCCCACAAGAGGAGCATTCAACCATCCTGGCTGGCATCGCTACTATCCTAACTGTGCAGATATAAAGAAGGGAAGAAAAACAAACTTGAGCTTTGCTTTCTCTGACTGAAGCCTCTCTTCACTGAAGTCTTGAAGATCTCCACTCAGACTGCACTTGCCCCTGCCTTCCTTTAATTTGATTTTGCTTATCAATCCCAAATGCCGACTGGTCGCTATGTACCTGCTCATTAATGCATGTATCTAATCAGCCAATCATGTGGTAGCAACTCAAGGCATAAAAGCATGCAGACATGGTCAAGAGGTTCAGTTGTTCAGACCAAACAGCAAATCAGGGAAGAAATTTGATCTAAGTGACTTTGATAGTGGAATGATTGTTGGTGCCAGATGGGCTTCGAGAATTTCAGAGTCTGCTGATCCTGGCATTTTCACAGGCAACAGTCTCTAGAATTTACAGTTAATAGTGAGAAAAACAAAAATCATCCGGTGAGCAGGAGTTCTGTGGGTAAAAACACCCTGTTAATGAGAGCAGTCAGAGGAGAATGGCCAGACTGGTTCAATCTGACAGGAAGACAACAGTAACTCAAATAACCACGTGTTATAACAACGCTTTGTAGAAGAGCATCTCTGAACACACATGTCAAATCTTGAAGTGGATTTCAAAGTGGGCTACAGCAGCAGAAGACCACAACGGATTCCAATCCTGTGAAGAGAGTGGCCACTCTAGTGTATGTGACAAGAACACACCAATTCCAATTTCATTACGGACTTCCGAATGTTGTAACTCGACTGCTTGAAGGTTCTATTTTGCCAGTATGGAATGCCACAGGGCTAGCCCTTGGCAGACTGCAAATCTTCTAGTTCATCCAGGGCTTCTGATTTGGGAAGACTCTGAATGTTCTAGAAGGCAAACAACTATAGAGAAACAAAGACCAACAAGCAACCAATGTTCAAAAGAAGACAAGATGTACAGATAAATAAATAATACAGAGAACATGAGATGTAGAGTCCTTGAAAGTGAGCTTGTAGGCTGTGGTGAGTGAAGTTATTCTCACTGGTTCAGGAGCCTGATGGATGTAGGGCAATATTTGTTTCTGAACCTGGTGGTGTGGGACCTAAGATTGCTGTACTTCCTGCCCGATGGTGGCAGCGAGAAGGGACCGTGGTGGGGGTGCCTGATGATGGTGCTGCTTTCCTGCCGCAGCGCTCCTTGTCGAGGTGATGAACTGGGTGGAAGCCACCACTTTCTGCAGAATTTTTCTTCCTGAGATTCAGGTATCACACTCCCTGGCAATCACATTTCTCGGGATCAGACTTCTGCAGGTCACACATATTCCCACGTATCACATTCTCAGGTATTACACTCCCCAGGTGTCACACACTCAGGTATTTCACTCCCCTGTATCACACACTCCCCAGTATCACACTCTCAAGTATTACACTCCCCTGTATCACACACTCCCCAGTATCACACTCTCCCCAGGTGTCACACTCTCAGGTATCTCACTCCCCAGGTGTCACACACTCAGGTATTTAACTCCCCCGCATCACACACTCCCCAGTATCACACTCTCCCCAGGTGTCACACTCTCAGGTATTTAACTCCCCTGTATCACACTCTCAGGTATTTAACTCCCCTGTATCACACTCTCCCCAGGTGTCACACTCTCAGGTATCTCACTCCCCAGGTGTCACACACTCAGGTATTTCACTCCCCTGTATCACACACTCCCCAGTATCACACTCTCCCCAGGTGTCACACTCTCAGGTATTTAACTCCCCTGTATCACACTCCCAGGTATTTAACTCCCCTGTATCACACTCTCCCCAGGTATTACACTCCCCTGTATCACACTCTCCCCAGGTGTCACACTCTCAGGTATCTCACTCCCCAGGTGTCACACACTCAGGTATTTCACTCCCCTGTATCACACACTCCCCAGTATCACACTCTCAGGTATCACACACTCCCCAGTATCACACACTCCCCAGGTGTCACACTCCCAGGTATTTCACTCCCCAGGTGTCACACTCTCAGGTATTTCACTCCCCAGGTTTCACACACTCTGGTATTTAACTCCCCAGTAGTCACACTCTCAGGTATTTCACTCCAGGTGTCACACACTCAGGTATTACACTCCCGATGTATCACACACTCCTCCAGGTGTCACACACTCAGGTATTTCACTCCCCAGTATCACACACTCCCCCAGGTGTCACACACTCAGGTATTTCACTCCCCAGTATCACACACTCCCCAGGTGTCACACTCTCAGGTATTTCACTCCCCAGGTTTCACACACTCAGGTATTTAACTCCCCAGTAGTCACACTCACAGGTATTTCACTCCAGTAGTCACACTCTCAGGTATTTCACTCCAGGTGTCACACACTCAGGTATTATACTCCCGATGTATCACACTCTCCCCAGGTGTCACACTCAGGTATTTCACTCCCCAGTATCACACACTCCCCCAGGTGTCACACACTCAGTTATTTCACTCCCCAGGTGTCACACTCTCAGGTATTTCACTCCCCAGGTTTCACACACTCAGGTATTTAACTCCCCAGTAGTCACACTCTCAGGTATTTCACTCCAGGTGTCACAGACTCAGGTATTACACTCCCCTGTATCACACTCTCAGGTATTACACTCCCGATGTATCACACACTCCCCAGGTGTCACACTCACCTGAGTTACAGCAGACAGCACTCAGGTAATATACTGACAGCGACTGAGAACTAGTTATGGACCGAAAACAAACAGAGACAATAAAGAAGTTGTTGCAACACACATTAAAGTTGCTGGTGAACGCAGCAGGCCAGGCAGCATCTCTAGGAAGAGGTACAGTTGACGTATCGGGTCAAGACCCTTCGTCAGGACTAACTGAAGGAAGAGCTAGTAAGAGATTTGAAAGTGGGAAGAGAAGGGGAGGGGGAGATCCAAAATGATTGGAGAAGACAGGAGGGGGAGGGATGGAGCCAAGAGCTGGACAGGTGATAGGTAAAAGGGATATGAGAGAATAATAGGGCAGGAGGCCCAGGGAGAAGGAAAAGCGGGAGGGGGGGAACCCCAGAGGATGGGCAAGGGGTATAGTCAGAGGGGCAGAGGGAGAAAAAAGAGAGAGAGAGAGAGAAAGAATGTGTGTATATAAATAAATAACGGATGGGGTACGAGGGGGAGGTGGGGTATTAGCAGAAGTTAGAGAAGTCAATGTTCATTAAAGGAATTGTTCTTGGGTTGGGAGACTGTGATTCAGGGTATAGTATTGCACAAACCGGTCACTGCCAAGGTGTTACTTGTGGAACACTCAAACTCTGTCACGCTAGCAGACACCCCACCTCTCCCAGAAGTTCCAGGAGTCTCCTGCATTCTGGCAGCGGCTCCCTGATGGCAGCAAATTATATACAATATCCCAGAAATCGATTTTTTGAGAGTGAGCGAGAGAAAGAGAGAGAGACAGAGAGAGCAAGTGACAGTCAGAGAGAGAGAGCATCCTGATTGATCTCTCTTTGTGATAAGTTGACCTATCAGTTTTCTCTGTGGGCGGGCTTTACAGTCGACCTCTCTCTCTCTTTCATTGTCCATCAGTTCAGTTTAGTGTCCTGCAGTGCCTTTGCAAAGTGTTCCAAAGAAAGAAAATATAAAATGTACTTCACCCCAGATTACACTAAAGTGTACCCCTGCCTAATAGGGGTCAAAATAATGACAGTGTTGCTCGCTGCACTGTTTGCAACAGTGACTTTTCTATTGTCCAAGGTGGGTTAAGACTGTAAAAGACATGTTGAGGTGAGTTTAACCGGTGTCATTCGTTCATTAGCATAGCTAACGTTATTTAAACTAGCTGGCTAGCTGCTAAGGAGCTACGCTATTGATGTCCTACATGATGAGGCCAAACTCCCTGTAGACTTGCTTAAAGTTGTAATAGAATGAAAAATGACTCCATGATCATATAAGAGGGGTGATTGATAAGTTCGTGGCCTAAGGTAGAAGGAGTCAATTTTAGAAAACCTAACACATTTATTTTTCAACATAGTCCCCTCCTACATTTACACACTTAGTCCAGCGGTTGTGGAGCATACGGATCTTGGATGTCCAGAAAGTGTCCACAGCAGGGGTGATTGATAAGTTTGTGGCCTACAGTAGAAGGAGATGAGCTATTAACTTCAAACTTTCCCCATAATCATTCAAAGAGTTGAACTGCATGTGCGTGTAACGAGAGCTGTATGACTCATATTTTAATGTCACATTTTCTGCATAAGACAATATAATAAGGATACACTTTATGCTTTTAGGGAGCACAACATATTAGGGAGGCTAAGCGCAGGGAAGGCTGCTCAAGTATTTCACAGTTCTTTTCATCAGAAAACCGAAGTCTGACAGTCAAGTCAAGTCACTTTTTATTGTCATTTCAACCATAACTACTGGTACAGAACATAGTAAAAATGAGACAACGTTTTCCAGGACCATTGTGCTAAATGAAACAATACAAAAACTACACTGAACTACGTAAGAAAAAAACACAAAAACTACACTAGACTACACACCTATCCAGGACTGCATAAAGTGCACAAAACAGTGCAGGCACTACAATAAATAATATTAAATAATAAACAAAATTGTAGGCACAGTATAGGGTGTAGTAGGTTGATGTCATGCCAGACTCTGGGTATTGAGGAGTCTGATGGCTTGGGGGAAGAAACTGTTGGGGGAAGAAACTAGTCTGGTCGTGAGAGCCCGGATGCTTCGGTGCCTTTTTCCAGATGACAGAGAAGGTCACTAGAGCTGAGGTGTACTTTACATCTTTCATCGTTGAGCATAACCTGCCATTCCAGGTGTGTAAGCACACAGGCAAGCTATTCAGGAAAATGTTTCCTGATTCAGAAATAGCAAAAAACTATGCCTGCTCATCAACCAAGACAGCAGCAACTGTGAACATGGCACTGGAACCTGAATGTTCAGAGGATCTGTATAAGTTCATCCGGACAGAAAAAAGGCCATACAGTATTTTGGTTAACGAAAGCAACGATATCATGTGTGAGAAAGAATGTGCCATTTTAGCCAGGTACTATAACGAAACACAGGATAAGGTAACAGCTGGATTTGTAGACATGCCAGTGTGCAATGATGCCAAAGCTGAAAACATATTCAACTGCATTGCATCATCCATGCATGACAAAGTTCGCAAAAGAAATAGAAAAGCTATGTGCATTAGCAGTTAGCTGCTAGCATTGAGACTGCGTGTGCGTGGAACCTTCTCCACTCCAGCTCGGGGCGGAGCGAAAATCCGGACGCTTCCGCTTCAAGCGTCTATTCCTCTTCGATTGCGGTCCGGGTCAGGTGTAGTGCACGGGAGTCGAGCAGCCGAGAGGGCCAGCCGAGTGAGTGAGTGAGTGAGGCGACGGAGGAGTGAGGGGTCGGGAGTGGGGGAGAGGGATATGGGGAGGGGGCCGGATAATATTGTTTGTAGTTTGATCGGTCGCGGCTGTTTGTTGCTGTGTGCGGCGGGCGGTGCAATGGTTGCTGTTGGGTCTGTGCTGCTGTAACCCCCCACCTGTTGTCTGTCTCCAGGATGGGTGGAGTACAGGACGGGGAGCATCCCGCCGTCGGATTGTTCCGGGAGTATCTGAGGATCAGGACGGTGCACCCTCAGCCGGACTACGGTAAGCTGTGTGGGCAGGGGGTTATCCTGCAGCTCTGGAATGTCACGGGTCCAAGTGCCCCCTGCAAACGTGCCTTCCTCCTGCCCAGCTATCCTTTTACAGATGGCATGAACATCGATTTCTCCAACTAACCGTAATATTGCCCCCCTTTCTCTTCTTCCATTCTGGTTCCCCTCTCACCCCTTATCACCTCCCTCTGGTTCCTCCACCCCCTCCCCCTGGCCGCCATTCAGGTACCCATCACCTGGCAGCTTATGCTCCTTCCCCTCCACTCACCTGCTTCTTCTGGCTTCTGCCTCCCGTCCTTTGCAGTTCTGATGAAGAGTCTCTGCCAAAAGTATCGGCAGTTTATTCCCCTCCCCGACCTGCTGAGTCCCTCCAGGATTTTGTGTGTATTATCACTTACTCTGGCAAAGTGCAGTTTTTATGAGTTAATTTATAGTGAAAAATGTTCTGTTCTGTTTACAGCAAAACATTTGCTTGTTTACATTCCTGATTAGTCTGAGGGTTTTTTTTCCACATTCTAGTTTCACCCTGTGCAACTAGAGAGAACCTTCAGCCCAAACAGAATCTCGACAAACTTCACCGTCAATGTGGCAAATCTGGGGGTGTTTTAACCTCAGCGGAATGATCCTGGTAGCATTAAATTGGGAGAAATTAAGCTGAGATATCCAAGATTCAAAGTGCATGGGGGTGATGAGAAGGGTTTACCTGGACTCTGGGATATCCTCTTCAGAGGAGGGAGGCACAAGAGACTTCAGATGGTGGGACTGAGAGAAACTCACCAGGTCGAGCAGTATCTGTCAGGTTCAAGACATTTTATCTACCTTTTGGGTGAAAACCTTTTGTCAGGGTTGAGAGCCTGAAGACAGAGAAAACAGGTACAATGAGGAGAGCAATCAGAGTGGGACAGGGACAAGAGGAGATTGATGACCTGGGAAGCAGTGGTTTGGAATTGAAGGGTGACAGGCAGCTTGAATTAGTTAGGTAGGGGAGTGGCTGGAGCTGTGGGTCATGGGCAGGTGGAAATGGTAGATGGAAGCAGACAAAGGCTCCTACACTCTCAGTCTGATTCAGGATCTTGACCTGAGCTAATTACCATCCCCCTGAACTTCTATCTCCACAGATACTACATGACCTGCTGAGTTCCTCCAGCAGCGAGTGGAATGCCCCATCAAGGGTGATGGTAGAAGGCCTTGTGGAAGTCATTGCCACGGGCGGTTGTGGAGGACAAGCCATTGGGTGCATTTAAGGCGATGGTTGATAGACTCTTGATTGGCCAGGGCATGGATACGGGGAGAAGGCAGCAGATTGGGGCTGAGAGGAAATAGATCAGCTGTGATGAAATGGCAGAGCAGACTCGATGGGCCAAATGGCCTGATTCTGCTCCTATATCTTATAGACATCATCAAATACATTACAGGCATTTAAGGAGCTCTTAGGCACATGGATGATAGAAAAATGGAGGGCTATGTAGCAGGGAAGGGTTAGATTGATCTTAGAGCAGGTTAAAAGGTTGGTACAGCATTGTGGGCCAAAGGGCCTGTACTGTTCTATGTTCTCCGCTGAGGTTATTTTCTGCATCTGCGGTTTCACCATCCTAGTCGTCAGATCTGATGTAGATTGGTAAAGCCATTGTCTGCTATGTTAGTTTAAGCTTGTATCCATTAGAGTGGGTAGAGCAGGAGTGAGGGGTGCATTTGGACATTGTCAGTGGTGTAGGGAAGATTGTTGTGTTGGATGGAGTCCAAATAACGAGAGGTTCTGGTGTGATTGAAGTCTTCAGATGGTAGGCTTATCCTACACGGTAGGCTTATTCAGAAAGTCAGAAGGCATGGGATCCAGGGAAGTTTGGCCAGGTGGATTCAGAATTGGCTTGCCTGCAGAAAGCAAAGGGTTGTGGTGGAGAGAGTACATTCGGATTGGAGGGTTGTGACTAGTGGTGTCCCACAAGGATTGGTTCTGGGACCTCTACTTTTTGTGATTTTTATTAACGACCTGGATGTGGGGGTAGAAAGGTGGGTTGGCAAGTTTGCAGATGACACAAAGGTTGGTGGTGTTGTAGATAGTATAGAGAATTGTCGAAGATTGCAGAGAGACATTGATAGGATGCAGAAGTGGGCTGAGAAGTGGCAGATGGAGTTCAACCCAGAGAAGTGTGAGGTGGTACACTTTGCGAGGACAAACTCCAAGGCAGAGTACAAAGTAAATGGCAGGATACTTGGTAGTGTGGAGGAGCAGGGGGATCTGGGGGTACATGTCCACAGATCCCTGAAAGTTGCCTTGCCTCACAGGTAGATAGGGCAGTTAAGAAAGCTTATGAGGTGTTAGCCTTCATAAGTCGAGGGATAGAGTTTAAGAGTCGCGAGGTAATGATGCAGCTCTATAAAACTCTGGTTAGGCCACACTTGGAGTACTGTGTCCAGTTCTGGTCACCTCACTATAGGAAGGATGTGAAAGCATTGGAAAGTGTACAGAGGAGATTTACCAGGATGCTGCCTGGTTTAGAGAGTATGCATTATGATCAGAAATTAAGGGAGCTAGGACTTTACTCTTTGGAGAGAAGGAGGATGAGAGGGGACATGATAGAGATATACAAGATATTAAGAGGAATAGATAGAGTGGATAGCCAGCGCCTCTTCCCCAGGGCACCACTGATCAATACCAGAGGACATGGCTTTAAGGTAAGGGGTGGGAAGTTGAAGGGGGATATTAGGAAGGTTTTTTTAACTCAGAAAGTGGTTGGTGCGTGGAATGCACTGCCTGAGTCAGTGGTGGAGGCAGATACACTAGTGAAATTTAAGAGACTACTAGACAGGTATATGGAGGAATTTAAGGTTGGGGGTTGTATGGGAGGTAGGGTTTAAGGGTCGGCACAACATTGTGGGCAGAAAGGCCTGTACTGTGCTGTGCTATTTTGTGTTCTATGTTCAAAGGAAGCGGTGAGGCTCTGTGACGAGAATTGACCCTGCCTGGGAGTAAGGGGAGCATGTTAAGCCATTGAGGAGGAAAGAGGCTTAGTCACAGCTTGAACTTTAATTTTTGGCTGTGTTTGTTAACTGGCAAATGGTCAAATTTGTACAAGATGTACTAAAGCTAGTGGTGGAGCATTAACAGATGAGTTGTGCAAGAGCTCAGTGCAGACAACCAGATGCAATTAAACATTGGCACTCTTCCCTGTTTTTTTTTGAAGTCAGCATTATATGTTCTTTGATAATAAATGTACTTTGAATTTAGAATCTGATGGCCCAGATTTACTTGCTGGGAATGTTTGGGCCAAATTCACATTGTCCCTGTTTGAAATAACCTTTCACTTTTGTTGACAGCTGTACCTGGTGACTTGGCATGGACGCCATCCTTTGACTGTGAACAGCAGCAGACTGCTGGCTCCAAATGCTGCTGTCTTTGTCTCTCGCTCACACTCACACTCACTCACACCCTGTGACTCATTGTGGCTGATGGTTCTTACAGAACCCCATCCCCTGGATGCAGCCTGGGCTGGACAGGTGCTGAATGAACGTTACTGCCCAGTAAAGGCACTTTGGTCCACCACGTTGTGCCAAGCTTTTAACCTACTCTAACACTTCCCTCCTACGTAGCCCTCCATTTTTCTATCAAACACGCACCTGTCTGCTTCTACCAAAACCCCTGGTAAGGTGTTCTATACATTCACCATCCTCTGTGTAAAAAAAAAAAACTCCCCCCCCCCCCCCCTTTACTTTCCTCTGATCACCTTGAAGTTATGGCCCTCATATTGGCCATTTCCACCCTGGGAAAAAGGTCTCCAGCTATCCAGTGATCTATCATCATGTACAGCTCTATCATGTCACCTCTCATTCTCCTTTGCTCCAGAGAGCAGAGCTCCAGCTTGCTTAACCTATCCTCATAAGACATGCACGCTGTTCCAAGCAACATCCTGGTAAATATCCTCTGCACTCTCTCTCAAATTTCCACATTCTTCTTGTAATGCGGCAGCCAGAACGGAACACAATATTCCGAGTGTGGATTGTTGGATACTGGAGGATGAAGCTGGTGTTCCCACGTGCCTGCTGCTCTTGTTCCAGGTGGTCAAGTTGCTGGTGTTGTATAAGTAGACATACTGACCCTGCAGATGTTGCGGAGTGAACGTTTAGTGCAGTACTGTGCCTTGCTTTGTCTTGTTTAGTGTCAAACTTCACCTTACAGGAGAGTATTCCTGTCTTTGTAGGTGTTGGTACGACTTTGAACTCTCAGGAGGTGGGTCACTCACAGCAGGATCGTCAGCCTCTGAGCTGCTCATATAATGTTCGCAGTATTGTTATTCAAATCTGTAACACCTGTTGTAAGCACTGTGTCTGTGAGGACTGCCGGACAGACTGTGTACTCTGTTTTTTCCCAGATAGGGCCATTGAATTCCTTGAGAGGCTTGGTACGGAGCTGGGTCTTCTCTGTACGAAGATTGAGGTGAGAGATTTTTCTTTAACCGTCGCTGTAAAGCAGATTTGCAAGACCGAGTTTTGATAGTTTTCATGCATGTATTTTGGAAAGGGAAGGGAAGGGAAAGAGGATGTGTTACAACTATTCGAGGTAACATATGAAACAGGAGCAGGAGTAATCCTGCTCTTTGAGCTTTCTCCACCATCAGTCACTAATCTGCCTCAGCAGAAATCGGGGTTACGGGTTCGATTTCAACACTTAAGAGAAATCCATGGATGGGATGGATATGGCAGGCTGTGGTTCAGATGCAGTTTGGTGGGATTAGTGGATTAGCATGGATTGGATGGGCTGAAGGGCCCATTTCTGTGCTGTAGTACTCTACGACTCAACCGTTTCCTCTGCCAGCTCGTTCCATGTTCAGACCACTGGGTGAAAAAGTTGTCTCTCAGGTTCCTGTTAAAGCTGCCCTCTTTCCCCTTTAACCCGTTGCTTCTATTTCTTGATTCTTCAACTGTGGGGAAAAGTCTGTGCATTAACCCTATCTATGCCCTTCATGATTTTATACGTTTAGAAGATCACTGCCCACTCTACTTTGCTCAAGAATAGTCCTAGCCTGCTCAGCCTCTTTCTATAAATTGGTCCCTCGAATCCTGGCAACTTTCTGGTAAAGTTTTTCTGCATTCTTTCTAGTTTAATAACATTTTTACAATAGCAACGTAACCAAAACTGAACACAATATGCCTCATCAACATGTTGTGTAACTGTAACGTCCCAACTCAATCTCAGGGTTGTATATGCTGACAATATGTTCTTTGATAATAAACGCAAACAATAGGAATTCTGCGGATGCTGGAAATTCAAGCAACACACAACAAAGTTACTGGTGAACGCAGCAGGCCAGGCAGCATCTGTAGGAAGAGGTACAGTCGACGTTTCAGGACCTCTTCCTAGAGATGCTGCCTGGCCTGCTGCATTCACCAGCAACTTTGATGTGTGTTCTTTGATAATAAATTTACTTTGAACTCCTATATGCAAAGCCCTGACCGATGGTGACCAACACATCAAAAGCTATGTACCATGATGCCACCTTCAGTGAGGTCATCTCTCAATGTTCTACATTTTTCAGTTTAGAAACCAACTCCACTGGACTTCTCTATTGATAGACCTGCCACTCCTGGAACCAATCTGGTGAATCTTTGCTGAACAACTTCTGTAGCTTATACATATTTCTTTTAGGGAAGATGCTTCGGTATAATTCATCCTTATCACAATGTGCCTATCACCTCAACCTTAAACAGTACTTTAGGCGTGGCTTCCCGGGGGTTATGTATCATTATGCATAACTATATAACTATGTATAATTGCATATTACAACGTTCTGTTCCCCTCAGAAATACCTATCACTTTTTACACCAATAACCTGGAGACCTGAACTAACAACCTGCAAATCTGTGTTCAAATCCCACCAAGGCAGCTGTAGAATTTAAATTCCATTAGAAATGATGATTACCAGTTTACTTGATAGATATAAATCTCATCTGGCCCATTAACTTCCCGAGGAGAGGGAATTCTACTATCTTTACCCAGTCTGGCCAGATTCAGATTTGGATTTTGTTTGTCACGTGCACGTTGGAGCATGCAGTCAAATGCATTATTTGCATTAACAATCATCAGAACCTTGGGTGTGCTGGGGGCAGCCTGCGAGTTTTGTCACACATTCCAGTGCCAACATAACATGCCTACAATTCTCGGAGAAACGCAGAACACAACGAGCAATAGCAAAATCAGCCCATTTCCTCCCTCCCGCGCACACACACACGGCAGTCTTCCAACTCCAGAACAGGCCTCCAGGCTTTAGACATTGCAGTTCGGTTTACGCATTTCAGATCGACTGGTCTGTGGGATCAACTCCCGGATTAGATGATGATGAGACCCTGACTCCAGACAAATTCCGAGTGTGCCAACTAACTGGTCTTGCATGGCCTTTGAGCGCAGTGCGGAGGCCTGGACTTCATCACCTGTCCGTGTCACTCTACGTCTTACAGTTACCGGACTTTGAGTGTGGAGCGGAGACTATCAGCATCTCCAACTCTGAATCGTCCTCCTGATGTTTAAAACTTTTCATTGCCTGGCCAACGTAGATTTATCTCCGCGATCTACATGACTTCTTGATAATTCTTACTCTTGTTTCCTTTCTGTTAGTAACTGTTTTTCATCTCTTCTATTGATGGTTGAATAACAGAGGGGTGCAGCCTCACAGCTCGAACTCCACTGACCCAGGCTCAGTACCAACCTCCAGTGCTGTCTATGTGGAATTTGCATTTCTTTCCTGTGACAATTCAGGGTGCTTCAGTCTCTTCCCACATCCCAAAGACCTCTGGGTTGGTTATTGTAGGTTCAGTAGCAAAGGGATCAAAAGGGAATTGATGGGAAGGTGTGAAAAGAAATAAGGAGAGGGGAATAGCATTGATGGAATTGCTCGGCTGAGAGCTGGGATTATTCTGAGGTGCTGAATTGTATCCTGTTCAGTAAAACACAAGCAAATGGCTGTCAGCTCTGGATGGGTCTTCACCTTCCGGGTCACGTCCGCTTCTCACCGCTGTCGTCGGGTATGAGGTACAGAAGTATGAAGAGCCGCACCACTAGGTTCAGATGCAGCTACGTTCTGACAGCATCGGGTTTTGAATAACCCACTGCATGCTGATCCTGCTCCTGTGTCCGGTGGTCTCAGTGTGCCATCTGGTCCTGGTGCAGTATACCTGCCACAAATGGCTGCACATCAAATGTCAGTGCTCCATATACATAAACGGGGGACCAGTGCTGATCACACACAGAATCTTAAAGACTAGTGGAACAAACTATCTGCCAAAGGAACTCAGAGGTGAAGTAGCATCTGTGGGCAAAGGAATTTGGATGTTTTGTGTTAAAGACTGGTAACAGGTTCTACAACTGCTTTTCCTTCTACCAAAGTTCAAATTAAATTTATTATCAAAGTACATACACAACCCTGAGATTTATTTTCTTGTGGGCATACCTAATAAATCCATAATGGCATAACAACATACCAGGATCAATGAAACGCCACAACAACTTGGGCTTTCAACCAGTGTACAAAGACGACAAACTGTACAAATACAAAAATAAATAGTAATAATAATTAATAAATATGCAATAAATATTGAGAACATGAGATTTAAAGTCCTTGAAAGTGAGTCCTTAGGTTGTGGGAACAGTTCAATGATGGGGCAAGTGAAGTTGAGTGAAGTTATCCCCTATGCTTCAAGAGCCTGAACCTGGTGTTCCTGAGGACCCTGTACCATCTTCCTGATGGCAGCAGCAGCAAGAAGGGGGCATGTCCTGTGTGGTGCGGGTCCGGACTGGTGGATGCTCCTTTCCTGTGACAACGCTCTGTGTAGATGTGCTCAGTGGTGGAATGGGCTGTATCCACAACTTTTGTAACATTTTCCATTCAAGGGCATTGGTGATTACATACCAGGCTGTGATGCAGCCAGTCGATATACTCTCCACTACACATCTGTAGAAGTTTGTTAGAGTTTTAGGTATCATGCAAAATCTTCATAATTCCTGAGGAAGTAGAGGTGCTGTCGTGCTTTCTTCATAATTGCACTTATGTTCTGGGCCCAGGACAGGTCTTCTGAAATGATAACACCAAGGAATGTAAGGTTGCCGACTCTCCACCTCTGATCCTCTGAAGGAGATGTTGTTGCCAATCCGCACTGACTCTGCAAGGGAGGAAGTGAGGAACCAAAGTACTTGGCCATACACTTCCCGACACTGTATTCCATCTGCCACTTCTTTCACCATTCTCCTAATCTGTCCAAGTCCTTCTGCAGACTCCTTGCTTCCTCGTCTACAAACTTGGCCGCTAAGTCATCAATTCTATGATCCCTATTATCAACAGATAATGTGAAAAGGAACGATCCCAACCCCTGCAGAACACCACTAGTCACTAGCAGCCAACCAGAAAAGGTCCCTTTTATTCCCACTCTTTGCCTCCTGCCAGTCAGTCAGATAGGTTGAGTGAGCAAGGGCTTTTCTCTTTAGAGTGAAAGAAGATGAGAGGTGACCTATTAGAGGTGTACAAGATGATAAGAGACATGATAGAGTGGACAGTCTGAGACCCTTCTCCAGGGTGGAAATGAGTTATAAAAGGGGCCATATTTTAAGATGATTGGAGGAAAATATAGGGGGGAATGTTAGAGGTAAGTTCTTTATAGAGATATTGGTTCCCTCCTGCCAGGAGTGGTGGGAGAGGCAGGTACATTAGAGGCATTTAGAGCTGGGTGGAGGGAACAGAGCACAAGCTAAAAGGTGATGGGGGGGTGTGAAGTTTTAATCTTGGAGGTGATAGGTGGAAAAAGTTAAAGGCTGGAGAAGGAGGAATCTGATGGGAGAGGAAAGTGAACAATGGGAGAAAGGGAAAGGGTTGGGACACCGGGGGAAGCAGAGAGGAGGCCATGGAAAAGGAGCACCACATACAGTAGACGGCCCCAGCATATTCTCAGGTGAAGTGTTGCCTTACTGGGAAGGACTGTTTGGGGCCCTGAATGAGCTGAGGGAGAAGGTGAATGGGCAGGTGTAACACCTCTTCCACTTGCAGGAAGTTGGTCCATGGCCGCCTCTTCTGCCATTATGAGTCCACTCTCATGTTGGAGAAGCAACACCTCATATTGTTTCCAACCTGATGGCATGAACATTAATTTCTCCAACATCCAGTAAATTTTCCCCCTCCCCTTCCCTCTTCTTCAATTACCTACTCAAGCTCCCCCATATCTCTTCTCCTTAAATGCCAATTGCCTCTACTTCGTGCCTTTTTTATCAGCCTTTCAGCCTGTACAGCCACTTGCAGGGACTTATGGACCTGGACCTCGAGGTCCCTCTGTACCTTTCTTTAATTCAATTCAAATTTAGTTGTCATTCAACCCTACATGAATATCCATGAAAACAGCCAAACGAGACAGCGTTACTCTGGGACCAAGATGCAAAACACAGGGCCAACAGTCACACAGTACAAAGAACACACAGCACGGACAAGGTAGTAAGCACATGTAAGATATCAATAAGATAGAGCCACGCAAGAAAATAGTCCAGACCTGAGCCACAGAGATCTGCAGTTGACCACAATACAGCTTGTCTTCTGCTGAGCAAATACTGGGGGGCAGCACCGACTCCAGCCCGGACACCACACCACATCGCCCCCGGTGGAGCGCACTGGCAGCTGTAAACAGGCGACACCACGGCTTGAGGCCTAGTCATTGCTAGACCGAGGCCTTGACCGCCAGTACGTCAGTGAATTGAACCACAGTAACAATGTCCAGAAGAGTCTTGCAAGCACAAGAAAAGCAGCCAAGGTGGTCACTTGATATTGGACTCTACGCCTCCTTCAATGCAGGCAGTAGCATGATGTGCACCTCCTTCATTTTCTCCACCAATGAGCAACTTGCTGATGGGGTAGACCTGATACTTGAAGTTCAAGTGCTTAGCAGGATCATGTGACCATAAAATTATGTTTAAAAGGGACAATGGCACCTTCTGTTGACCCAGAGAAGCCACTGCAATTGATCGCACTGCCATCTTACCGAACTCTTGAAGGAGTTCCCATCCTGTTTGATTATGGTTCTGCACAGCACGTCAGAGGTCAGAGATGCTATGTTACTGGGCACAGCCAGCACTGACGTTCATGTTCTTCTTCTCCAGGTCAGTCCTGGCTACAGAATCCTCATTCTCACCTGGGAGGGGACTGACCCCAAGCTGAAATCTATCCTCCTCAACTCCCACATGGACGTGGTTCCGGTGTTCGAGGTGAATGACCTGGGAAGAGAGATGGGGTCTGCGTGGGGTGGGAAGGTGTGACGAGCTGAGCTTATTCCTCTCTTGTATGTACAGGAGCACTGGAAGTTTGATCCATTTTCAGCCCAGAAGGATGAAGAAGGGAATATATATGGCCGAGGAGCTCAGGACATGAAGTGTGTGACCATTCAGTGAGTTCAGCAACCGGGGTGCCCTGCACTAGTAGTATGTAAGCAAACCAAGGGGTCCCTAGTAGTGGAGAAGCAAAAAGCTGCAGAGGATGGACATCTAAAATTAAAATAGAAAATGCTGGAATTGTTCGTCAGGGTAGTCTGCAGCTGTGGGAAGAGAAGCAGTTAATGCTTCAGGTCAGTGATGTTTCGTTAGAATGGGTGCTGTCCCACTTGCTGAGTAATTCAAATCAAGCATTCTCTGTTCTTGGTGTTCCTTGTTGGATTTTCTGACTGAGCTCATGTAAACCTTTGACTATGGAGCAGATCAAGTTGCTGTGTTGGTAGGAGGGCAAAATCAGATGGGCCTCCAAGTCTTGATTGCTGATTCATGGTTTTAAATGGGAAATGAGTTCTGAGCTGTTAGATATGCAGCTGTGGCCCCGTTCCATAACGTGCAATGAAGTTGGATAAAGCAACTTGAAAATTCAAAACTCTACTGTAAATGCTGGAAACCTGACATAAAACCGATAGTGTTCTAAATACTCAACAGGTCAGGCAGCATCCGTGGAGCGAGAAACAATGTTTCATGTTGAATACCTTTCATCAGAACAGTCTGTTTTTCTCTCAGAGCTACTGTGTATTACCAGCATTTTCAATGTTAATTTTGGGCTAAGCTGCAGTTGGCTTTGGTCAGTGGTGAACCAGTTTGAATACAGGCATTTTCCACAGCCCTTTCAACATACAGTATAACTGAAAAGCCATGGAAGAGTTGGATAGATAGGATGAAGGTTACTGCTGTCTATTGGGATCCTTGAATTAGAATCAGGTTTATTATCACTTACGTATGTCATGAAATTTGTTGTTTTGGAGCACCAATACAGTGCAATACATAAAATTTACTATAAATTATAATAAGAAATATATTTTAAAAAATAATAGTGCAAAAAAGAAAACAAAAAAATTGAGGTAGTGTTCATAGGGTCATTGCCCGTTCAGAAATCTCATGTCAGAGGGGAAGAAGCTGTTCCTAAAATGCTGAGTGTGTGTCTTCAGGCTCCTGTGCCTCCTCCCTGATGGTAGTAATGAGAAGAGGGTGTGTCCTGGGTGGGTGGGCTTCTTCATGCCTTTTTGAGGCATCGTCATTTGAAGATATCCTCAATAGTGCCCATGATGGAGCTGGTTGGGTTTCCAATCCTCTGCAGCTTTTTCTGATCTTGTGCTGTGACTCCTTCACAACTAAGGACAATGCATCCAGTTAGAATGTGATTAGGCCCATGTACGTTGTCGAAATTGGATGGGAGTGGGAGGGAGAGCAAATGGACATCTAATCGAAGCTCTACCTGTCCTGGGAACGATAGTACACTGGCCCCTCCTACTTTGATGCTTTGACCTTTCCACACTGAATTTATACAGTGGTACCCCTAGCATTATTTGTTGTGGCTTAGACAGTACTCTGACCTTGCTTCAAGTCCAGGAGATTTTCGAATCACTTATCACCTGTTTCTCCCAGGTACATTGAGGCAATTCGAAGGTTGAAATTAGAGGGCAGAAGGTTTCCGCGGACAATTCACCTGTTGATGGTTCCTGGTAAGAGATATAGCTCAGAACTTCTGATGCTGTGGCTTGCTAATAATTGCGGCGGTGAATCTGAGAATGATAAAACATGCTGTCTGATTGTGGAATTTGGTGCTCCCGGAATTCTGTGACAGCAGATTTGGAATCTCGAAGAACTTCTGCCTGAATCTGTAGCCATCCTAATATGGTACAGATGTTGCTTTAGTTCCATCAGGAACCTTTGATTCCAGGAGTAATCTGACCACTTATTCCAACTGTTTTCTATCCAGCAGCACTTGGATAAAATGTTCTAGAACACTCTGTGGAATGAGCAGACATTGGAGACCTGGATAAGATAAAGTGGATAGTCACAGTAAGGTTGTTGGAGTTGTGGTTAGAATGGAGGGTTATTATAGGTTACAGTGGGACACTCACGGGATGCAGAGCTGGGCTGAGAACTGGTTTAGCAGGAAAAGTGTGAAGTTATTTACTTTGGAAGGTAGAATGCAAGGTTAATGGCAGGATCATTAGCAGTGTGGGGGAACAGAGGGATCTAGGGGTCCACCTCCATAGACCCTCAAAATTGCTGTGCAAGTTGATAGGGTTGTTAAGAAACCATGTGGTATGTTGGCCTTCATTAATCGGGGACTGAGTTCTGGAACTGTGAGGTACTGCTGTGACTCTATAAAAGCCTTGGTTAGACCAGACTTGGAATATTGCGCTCAGTTCTGGTCACCTCATTATAGGAAGGATGTAGGCACCTTGGTCAGCATGAATGAGTTGGGCCGAAGGGCCGGTTTCCATGCGGTATAACTTTATCTCACTATTGGACAGAATGAAATTTTAAGAACTGGACAAAAGCTTGGTAGATATTTCCTAGGAGCAGTTGAAGAGAGGTAGAAGAGGGAGAGATGAGCTGGAGAAGGGTGTGGGAGAAATTCAGGAGTTGAACTGGAAGTGATGGTGGGCAGAAGGATTACAGGTGGAGGATGTGGCTGGGAATGGAAGTGCTTCCATTGCACTCATTGTGACAGCTCTTGTTCCGGCTTGCTAAATCTGATCTAAGGCAGAGTCTAATGAAAAACCAGAGAGGAGAAGCGAGTAAAACTGAGGAGGAGGATAAACCTGAGACCAAGTCCTGTTCCTGTGAAAAGATTATTTCATTTTGTTCCCTCAGGTGAGTTGAAATTTAAACTTTGAGTGGAAATTCAAGAGTGAAAGCAATTGTCAACTTTATCAATTTCATTTGCCATGTACATGTAGATGCATTAGAAATTTGCTGTAGTGTGTTGGTCAGGCTGCGACATGCAACGAAAACAACGTTCAACAAATATAAAGAATAAACAATTATATAAAATAAAGTTAGAGGTTAAACAAAGATTTGGAATAAAATGTGCATAAATACATAAACAGCAGTGTGTGCTTACAATGTAACTAACACTATAGGAAGTGATTTAAAGTGTTGACAGTGCAGGGGCGGGTGTAATAGACAGGGGAGTGGGGCTGGTCTAACTAGAATAGTTAATCAGATTGACTGCTTGGGGGAAGAAAGATAGTGTGAAGATTTTGTTTTAGTAGCCCTATAGCATTTTACAGAAGGGAGCTTTTGGAAAAGGCAGTTTGCAGAGTGGGTAGAGTCTACAATGTTTTTTTTTGTCCTGGACACATACAAACATACAAGCGATAGTAGACTGTAGCTGATGACCTTTTCTGCTGACTGGACAATTTGTTGTAGTTTTTGTGTGTTGTGTATTGCACAAAAGCAGACAGTAATGGCTGATGTGAGGATGCTCTCTATGATGGCAGTGTAGGATTACACCAGTATGTTCTGGGGAATTTTATCCACTGACGCAAGAAGTACATTTTCTGCCGAGCCTTTTTGTTAAGGAAAGAGATATGGTTTTCCCACATGGAACATGTTGAAACGGAGCTAACTGTAGAGTTGTGAAGTACAGACTGGGTGAACAGGTCTAACTGGAGAGTTGTGAAGGACAGACTGGGTGAACAGGATACCAAAACAGGCTCTGGAATGCTGTGAGTTTGGGTAACAGCTTCTCTCAAATACCTCAAACTATTTTACAGCTTCAGACTTTATCCTGCCATTGGATGAAATGCTGCCTGTCCATGTAACCTTGTCTCTATTCACTGAAATGAGCTGCCAAGAGATCAGTGAAGCCTTGCTGATGGCACTCAGCCTGTGTCAGGAGTGGCGTCTAACCGAAGGCGGGGCAAAAACCTGAGCAGTAGTTAGAGTTTGCTGACTATGTTTTGTGTCATCATACCAGGGCTCTATCTGGATATGAAAACTTCTGCAGCATTCTTTTGGAAGATGAGAGATAGTATACCCTGTAGTCTGTCGAGATACAGTGTCATTGAAATAAATAATCTAAATGTTGTCAAGCTGTTTGTGAGAGCAATGGAGGAAAGCCGCAAATAAAAAAAAAGCTGCGTCTGACATGGAAACAGAAGAATGTGTTGGAAACAGATCAGGGTTTGAGTTGAAAACCCTTCATCAGAACTCTGTCAAAGGGTCTCTGACTCGCAACATTGATTCTGTTTCTCTTTCCAAAGTCACTACCATGACCGAGGGAGAGTTTCCAGAGTTTTCTGTTTGTATTTGTGAAGGAGCACCTTCCTTTTCATCCACTGGATGGCCCGTCAGTCCGGGGGCATTGACCTCCAAAAGCATGACACCCGTAGCTTTTTGGTTCATGTGAGGCTGGAACTGGAATTGGCTTATTGCACAGTGAAAAGGCTTCCTTGCATACTGTTCATGCAGACCAATTCATTACACAAGGTCGAACAATACAGAATGCAGAATAAAGTGTTCCAGCTACAGAAAAAGTGCAGTGCAGATAGACAATAAGGTGCATGATTATAATGAAGCTGTCTTGACTTTCATTGATGTGGTTGTCCTTGCTTTCACCTGATGTCTGTTTCTATGATTTGTATTTATTTTTCTCTCTCAGCTCAGCGAGGCATTGTGGTTAATGGATAACTGGTAATTGGTTTATTATTGTCACATGTCCCGAACTACAGTGAAAACCTTTTGTTTGTGTGTGTGTGTCATCCAGACAGTCACTCCAAACAGAAGCACGTTGAGGTATTGTGAAGGCGAAGCAGTAACAAATGTAGAACATCATTACCAGTGCTGTGCAGGCAGACAAAAAGGGGCAAGAGCTATGATCAGGTAGACAGAGAGATTATGAGTTTGTCTTTCATTTACAATGGGAATGTTCGAGCATCTTTAACCAGGGGACAGAAGGGAGATTTTGGAAAAGGCAATTTGCAGGGTGGGTAGGGTCCACAATGATTTGTACTGGATGTATACTGCAAGTCCTGCAGTCAGCTTGGTGGTATGTGTTTTCTAGCTTTTGCCTGATGGAAAGGAGAGAAGAGAGAATGACTAGGGGAGGCTATATCCTTGATTATGTTGGCTGCTTTCCTGAGGCACTGAAGTTAATTTTTCGATCGTGGGCAGATCAGCGACCGCACGCTCTGAGCAGGTTGTTAGCACGGCCTGCAGCTTCAGCAGTGAGTGTTGCTTGGGTTATCGAATGCTCTTCTGACTTCTAAACCAGAGTCACGAGACTGTTCTGCCTGTCTTCAGTCGCAGATACAGTAGACAGTCAGTGTCCTCTTCCTAAGGTTGAACTGTTCAATGCATCTAAGATGAGAGGGGCAGTTCAAAGGAGATGTATAGAGGCAAATGTTTTTATGCAGAGGGTGTTGGGTGCCTGGAACGGGCTGAAAGGCTGGTGGTGGAGGCTTGAAATAGGCACAAGAATCTTGGAGAGAATGGATGTACTGTATATGGAGCTTGTGCAGACAAAACAGATACATAAATCGGCATCATTGCTGTACATCAGGAGATTACCCTCCTCCATTCATCTTCAGATGATGTCCTGGGTTGATTCACGCGTTGGAGGTTGGTTCAACGTGCCGTTTGGAAGACGGCACTCCCTCAGCAGCACAGTGACTGCATTAGGTGCTGGTGCCAGGGCCCGGCCTTGAACTCACGACCTTTTGATGGGGTGAGCAGGAGAAAACGGGATCAGAAGGGCACCTCCCCTCCCCACCACTGTACCCCCTGACAGGGATGGATAGACAATAGGATTAGGCATTCTAGGAGCTCGGTGTGGGAGGGGGGTGAGTTGGTGGTAGAGCACTTTGTTGATGGAAGTTTCCTTTGCTGTAGATGAAGAGATTGGGGGTTTCAACGGAATGGATAAGCTGATTAAGCGTGAGGAGTTCCGGGCATTGAATATTGGGTTTGCACTTGATGAAGGTAGGAACCGTTTCTTCCCGCTTCAGATTTCTGATTATCGTTGTGTTTTTAAACTCTTGGGCATTTCACCAAGATCTCTCTATGTTCTCTGTACACACACCCACACCATCGTCTAGCCATCTCCCTGTGCTTGTATGACTCACTGGGTAAGCAGAAATCCCTTCCAACCAGAATCCAGGCTATTCCACTTCTCCATGAAGTACCTGCTGTCTTTTTTTCTTTAGGAGATGCAGCTTTAAAGGATGAGCTGGTCGTGGTTTCTATCACAGGGCACGGTGAGGAAACCAGCCCCTCCTTTGTGACCCTCAGGTGCCCCCAGGCTGGAGTTAATCATGCAGACCCACATTCTGTCCCTTTGCTGGCTCTGCCCTGGTGCCAGACCTTTGTACATGTTTGCACCAGCTCTGACTGACTGGGGCCCAACAATTCACACTTCAGTGATTCTTGTCCTCTCCCACAGCACACTCTGCTCTACCCTGAAGTGTCCTCGCTCACTCACCTGTGCCATCCTCACCTACCCCACACTGCCTGCCTTCTGTACTTGTCAAATACATGCTAGTTCCTCCTCCAGTAACTCCCTCCCAATCCCTGTCATGCAGTACCCAACCCCACAGGACATCTGCTGTCCAGGCCTCTGCTCCACAACTAGGAGGTCAGGCGAGCGGGAAGCACAAGGCCCAGTCAGTCGGCACACATGGAGTTTGAGCCTGAAGTTCATCTGGTGTTTGGGGGTGGATATAAAGATCAGAGCCCGAAAGCCGATTGGAAGTCCAGAAGTCAAAGCTTGATTGCTGAAGCCTGGAAGCTGGAAGCCTCCCTTGGAGATGTAGGACTGTGGGGGAGAGGGAGGGAGGAAAGTTTTGCTGTTGTTTTGTTGCTTGTTCTGTTCTGCAGAGCATTGTGGCTTGCTATGTTGGCTTTGAAATGTGTGGCGATGTTTGCGAGCTGTCCCCAGCACAATCTTGCGTATTAGTTGCTAACACAGGCGACACATTTCACTGTATGTTTCGATGTAGGTGTGATAAATAAATCTAAATCTGAATCCTTCCCTTGCTACCCAACTCCTTTGCTGCCTCACCAAACCTCTCTGACCCACCTCCTTTGCTGTCTCACTAAAACTCTGATCCATCTCCTTGGCTGCCTCACCAAACTGTCTGCCACAGGACTAGCAAGGGAGGGGTTTTATTTTGTCTGGTAGCAGTGTTGGCCCTTGAGCTTTACCTCACTGCAGACAGATTTTGGAGACCTCAAGATTCACTGTGGCCTGTCAGTAGAGCCCCTAAGATAAACCACGGGTAAGGCCTCGGGCTTGTGGCTGCTCTGTTTCTCAGGCCTCAGAACTGTGGCTGCACTATCCTCAAAGGCTACACATAATCTATTTAAAACGTAAAGGTCCGTACTGGATTAAGCTGGTTTTTAGGCCTCTGATGATCCAGAGGTCATGTCTCCATTTGCTGGGCTGCAGTTCACTGCAGTTCAGTGCTGGGAGTCAGACGTTAACATTATTTCACTCTCCCACACTCGTACATCTTAGGATCCATTTGAGCCCCATGTTGCAGGCCAGACATCGATAGTGGAACCCTTGTTTATTCATTCCTGTCACAGATTTACCCACGTGCCCCTCTGCCTGAAACATCTAGACCACGTTTAATTATGGAATTTTGAGCACTATCACTAACTCCTGACCTTTGTTGCTACAGGTTTGGCCAACCCTGGTGACGCCTTCACAGCATTCTACGGCGAAAGAAACTTGTGGTGTGAGTAACTGTGCACTCTTTGGCATTGGCTGCTTGTTACAGTAGCTATTGATTTAAAGATTAGCTTTATTTGTCACATGTATCAAAACATACAGTGAACCGTAAACAACAGGAATTCTGCAGATGCTGGAAATTCAAGCAACACACATCAAAGTTGCTGGTGAACGCAGCAGGCCAGGCAGCATCTATAGGAAGAGGCGCAGTCGACGTTTCAGGCCGAGACCCTTCGTCAGGACTAACTGAAGGAAGAGTGAGTAAGGGATTTGAAAGCTGGAGGGGGAGGGGGAGATGCAAAATGATAGGAGAAGACAGGAGGGGGAGGGATAGAGCCGAGAGCTGGACAGGTGATAGGCAGAAGGGGATACGAGAGGATCATGGGACAGGAGGTCCGGGAAGAAAGACGGGGGGGGGGGTGACCCAGAGGATGGGCAAGAGGTATATTCAGAGGGACAGAGGGAGAAAAAGGAGAGTGAGAGAAAGAATGTGTGCATAAAAAGGAGTAACAGATGGGGTACGAGGGGGAGGTGGGGCCTAGCGGAAGTTAGAGAAGTCAATGTTCATGCCATCAGGTTGGAGGCTACCCATACGGAATATAAGGTGTTGTTCCTCCAACCTGAGTGTGGCTTCATCTTTACAGTAGAGGAGGCCGTGGATAGACATGTCAGAATGGGAATGGGATGTGGAATTAAAATGTGTGGCCACTGGGAGATCCTGCTTTCTCTGGCGGACAGAGCGTAGATGTTCAGCGAAGCGGTCTCCCAGTCTGCGTCGGGTCTCACCAATATATAAAAGGCCACATCGGGAGCACCGGACGCAGTATATCACCGCAGTCGACTCACAGGTGAAGTGATGCCTCACCTGGAAGGACTGTTTGGGGCCCTGAATGGTGGTAAGGGAGGAAGTGTAAGGGCATGTGTAGCACTTGTTCCGCTTACACGGATAAGTGCCAGGAGGGAGATCAGTGGGGAGGGATGGGGGGGACGAATGGACAAGAGAGTTGTGTAGGGAGCGATCCCTGCGGAATGCAGAGAGAGGGGGGGAGGGAAAGATATGCTTAGTGGTGGGATCCCGTTGGAGGTGGCGGAAGTTACGGAGAATAATATGTTGGACCCGGAGGCTGGTGGGGTGGTAGGTGAGGATACAGTGAACCGTGTTGTTTTGAGTCAAATCAAATCAGTGAGGATTTGTGCAGGGCAGCCTGCAACTGTTGCCACACTTCCACTGCCAACATAACATGTCCACAACTCACTAGCCCTAAATAAATCTAATCTTTGGAATGTGGGAAGAAACAAAAGCACCCTGAGGAAACCAACATGGTCACTGGGAGAACTTACAAAGCCCTTACAGACTGTTGGGAATCAATCCCCAATCTTACAGCTGGCTGCTATAAAGTGTTGAACGTTAACCATCAGTCAGTACGTTTCCCCGTAATGCCACGTGTGTTGAACGTTAACCATCAGTCACTACGTTTCCCCGTAATGCCACGTGTGTTGAATGTTAACCATCAGTCACTATGTTTCCCCGTAATGCCACGTGTGTTGAATGTTAACCATCAGTCACTATGTTTCCCCGTAATGCCACTGGTGTTGAACGTTAACCATCAGTCACTACGTTTCCCTGTAAAGCCACTCGTGTTGAACATTAACCGTTAGTCACTACGTTTCCCCGTAATGCCACGTGTGTTGAATGTTAACCATCAGTCACTACGTTTCCCCGTAATGCCACTGGTGTTGAACGTTAACCATCAGTCACTACGTTTCCCTGTAACGCCACTCGTGTTGAACGTTAACTATCAGTCACTACGTTTCCCTGTAACGCCACTCGTGTTGAACGTTAACTATCAGTCACTACGTTTCCCTGTAACGCCACTCGTGTTGAACGTTAACTATCAGTCACTACGTTTCCCTGTAACGCCACTCGTGTTGAACGTTAACTATCAGTCACTACGTTTCCCTGTAACGCCACTCGTGTTGAACGCTGAACTGTAGTCGAGGGGTTTGGACAGTTCAGCCTCACGGTGCACCCATTTCCTGTTACTGAGATCGCTGATGTTGTGCCCAGTGGTCTGTCCAGTACTTGGCTTTCCAAAGGATGGCAAACCATGGAGGATGGGGGGCAAGAAAGAAAAATACTTCAGACAGTGGTGAGCCAGACAGCAGATGTGGGGAGGAAAGGAGGGAGCAAAAGGAAATTTCACTGTGTTAGGGGCTTTCCGTAGGAAGAGAGATGGACAAAACTGTGGCTCTTTCGTAAGGGCAGGAGATGGTTGTCAGAATCGGGCTCATGATGAATTTATTTTGCAATACAACATAGAGTATACCCTTCAAGCCAACCAAACCACCAACCCTGATTAATACTGACCTTATCACGGGACAATTTATAACGACCAGTTAACCTACCCAGTACATCTGGCAGGAAACCAGAGCATCCGGGGAAAACCTATGCATTCCATGGAAAGAGTGTACAGAACGGCACTGGAATTGAACTCTGATCTCCAGTATGCCCCGGGTTGTAATGAGGCTGTGTACAAATGTCATGAAGTATGTTGTTTTGCAGCAGTACATAAAACATACTTTTTTTTTTAGGCATCCGTTAGTCTTGCGAGACCATGGATCTGCACCTGGAAAGTCTTCACTCTCCAGGGCGCAAGCCTGGGCAAGGTTATGTGGAAGACCGGCAGTTGCCCATGCTGCAAGTCTCCCCTCTCCACGACACCAATGTTGTCCAAGAGAAGGGCATTAGGACCCATACACCTTCAGATCGCTAGTCGAACGCCTTAACCACTTGGCCACGTGCCCACACATAAAACATTCTATGATTTACAATATGCCATGCGTCTCACATAGCCTCTGACAAACAGGTCCAGCTCCTGGCCTTCACGTGTAGTTTAGCTACTAAGCCCAGCAGCACCGTTTCTACTGACAGGAGAAGGGGCAAAGTTGGGTTACTGGTGCTTTAAAACCAGGCGCTTCGGGCTGATGGGGCTCGTCAGCCACAGTTGGCAGCTCATCCAGGAGAAGGAAAACTCTGATCTCAAACCACCCCTGCCTTGTGGCTATACCCACTCATGGGGAAGGCTTCGGGAGTAAACCCCGAGGGAAAATCGAGAGCTGGAGTCCAGAAGGCTGTCCTGCGTTGAGTTCAATGCTGACTGGCAGCTCCTGCGATGCTGCTGGTACCAAACTCTGTCAGTCTCTGCCATTCCTTTGGGTTCATCAGATGTGTGATGAGGGGGAGCCTGTTACATGGCAACAGCTTGCTCTCCAAGTCGTAACGCCCAGGCTTGCGTATCTAGACAGCTAGGACACAACATCCATGGTCAACTCTGACCGATGGAGACGGACGCCTCACTCGCCGGATTGATTGCCAGTCCAAGGTCGCTCAGGCGTTGGCAGAGCTGGCGCAAATGTGCCACGTGCTTTTGGTGCGAACTGCTGGCCACCAGAATATCGTCCAAGTAAATGAAAACGAAATCCAGGCTGTGTCCAATGAGTCCATGAGCCTTTGGAGAGTTTGGGCTGCATTCTTGAGATCGAAAGGCATCCTCAGGGATTCGAACAAGCCGAACGGGGTGATGAGAGCTGTCTTGGGCACGTTGTCAGAGTGCACTGGGATCTGATGGTATTCCCTGACCAGGTCGATTTTCGAGAAGATGGCCGCTCCGTGCAGGTTTGCTGTGAAGTCCTGGATGTGGGGTACCGGGTATCTGTCGGCGGTTGTGGCGTCTTTGAGCCTTCTGTAGTCTCTGCAGGGCCTCCATCCTCCTGCAGACTTGGGGACCATGTGCAGCGGGGATGCCCACGAGCTGTCTGAGCGGCGTACGATTCCCATCTCGTCTATCTCACGGAACTCCTCCTTGGCGAGGTGGAGCTTGTCGGGTGGGAGCCTGCAAGCTCGGGCGTGCAGCGGCTGTCCTTGAGCGGGAATGTGGTGTTGCAAGCCGTGCTTGGGGTCGGCTGTGGAGAACTGCGGGATGACTACGGAGGGGCATTCCGCCAACACCCTGGCGAATTGGATACCCGAGAGGGTCACAGAATCCAGGTGGAGGGCCAGTAGCTTGGCTTCTCTGAGCTGGAAAGTCTAGAACGTCTCGGTGTGGACCAAACGCCGGCCTTTTAGGTCAACCAGGAGGCAGTTGGCTCGTAGGAAATCTGCCCCTAGTAGTGGCTGTGACACCGCTGCCAACGTGAAAGTCCAAGTGAAACGGCTGGACCTGAAATGCAGTGAGATAGTTTGCGGGCCGTACGTCTGAATACTGGTGCCATTTGCAGCAGTGAGTTCGGGGCCTGGGACCGCGTTACCAGTGTCCATGTTCGAGGGTGGGGAGTACGCTGACTTTGGCCCCGGTGTCTACCAGGAAGCGCCGCCCGGAGTGTCGGTCCCAGAGGTACAGGAGGCTGTCTTGGTGGTCAGCTGTTGTAGCCATTAGCGACGGCTGGCCCTGATATTTCCTGGAAAAGCACATGGTGGAGGGCAGCGGTGCGTGCCTGAGCCCCATCTTTGGTGATAGAAACACTATTGTTCCGAACTTTCGTCTTTTTCCCCCGTGGGTCTCAACGGCTTCAGTTGCGGGGCCTGGGCTTTGGGGCACGCGATTGTGGCTAGGCCAATGGAGGCTGGTCCATGTTGCTTGCTCTGCCAAAGGACGTTTGCTTTAGCCGTGACCCTGCGTGGGTCACTGAAATCCTCACTCGCGAGGAGGAGGCGAATGTCCTCTGGCATTTGCTCGAGGAACAACTGTTCAAATAAAAGGCACGGCTTATGGCCGTCCATGAGCACCGGCATATCATTCATGAGCTTGGATGGCGTGCGGTTGCCCAGGCCATCCATGTGTAGGAGCTGCGTGGCCCGTTCGCGGTGGGAGAGTCCGAAGGTACGGATCAGGAGCGCCTTAAGCTTAGTGCACCTGTCCTCCGTTGGTGGCTGGTGTAGGAAGTCGATGATCCGGCCTGCCGTCTCCTGGTCAAGCGTGCTGACCACGTAGTAGTACCGCGTAGCGTCGGCTGTAATGTCTCTGATATTGAACTGGGCCTCAGCCTGCTCGAACCAAACATAGGGCTGAGTGGCCCAGAAAGTCGGGAGCTTCAGAGAGACCGCGCTGTGCGAGTTGCTCGAACTCATGGTTGGTCGCTGAGTCGCCGGCTCCAGATGCCGTCTGGAACGTCGGGGTCACCAATGTAGGCGTGCGCAAACGCGCTACTGCGTGTCTGCCCGCGGCTCCCGATGGCGGTTCGAGTCCCGCATGTGTGGGCTTCACTATAGGAATCAGTCTCTCCACATCCACTCTATCTTGGCCTTTCAACATTCAGTAGGTTTCAGCGAGATCCAACCTAATTCTTCTAACCTCCAATGAGTACAGGCCTGAAGCTCCTCATTATTCCGGTGAACCTCTTCTGAACCCTCTCCACATCCTCTCTTGGATAAGTCGCCAAAACTGCTCCCAGTACTCTCAGTGAGTCCTCACCAGTGCCTTATAAAGCCTTAGCATTACTCCTTGCTCTTATGTTCTAGTCCTTTCAAAATGAATGCTAACATTGCATTTGCCTTCCACACCACTGACTTAACTTACAAGTTAACATTTACCGAATCCTGCATGAGGACACCCAAGTCCCTTTGTGCCTTGGATTTTTATTTTTCTGCCTGTTAAGAAAATAGTCTACACTGTTGTTCCTTCTACCAAAGCTCATGACCATATACTTCCCAACACTGTATTCCATCTGCCATTTCTTTGCCCATTCTCCTAATCAATCTGAATCCTTAAGCAGCCTTCCCGCTTCCTCAACACGACCCGCCCGTTTACTTATCTTCGTATCATCCGCAAACTTGGCCACAAAGTCATCAATTCCATCATCCAAGTCATTGACATACAATGGAAAAAGAAGCAGTCCCAACACCAATCCCTGCAGAACACCACTAGTCACTGGCAGCCAACCGGAAAAGGCTCCCTGTATTCCAACTCTTTGCCTCCTGTCAATCACCCAGTGCTCTATCCATGCTAGTATCTTTCTTGTAATACCGTGGGCTCTTATCTTGTTAAGCAGCCTCATTGTCCTTACTCTCTCCTGTTTCATATATCCTTAAATAATTACAACAGATTTGTCAGTCAAGATTTTCCCTAAAGGAAACCTTACTGACTGCGGTCTATTTTATCATGTGCCTCCAAGTACCTCAAAATCTCATCCTTAACAATCGACTCCAACATCTTCCCAACCACCGAGGTCAGGCTAACTGGCATATTATTTCGTTTCTTCTGCCTCCCTCCCTTCTTGAAGAGTGAAGTGACACTCGCAATTTTCCAGTCTTCTGGAACCATTCCAGAATCTAGTGATTCTTGGAAGATGATTATCAATGCCTCCACAAGCTCTACAGCCATCTCTTTCAGAACCCTGGTCCAGGTGACTTATCTACCTACAGACCTTTCAGCTTCCCAAGCACTTTCTCCCTAGTAATAATAACTGCACTCACTTCTGTCCCTGACACTCTCAAACTTCCAGCATACTGCTCATGACTTCCACAGTGAAGATGGATGCAGCACGCTTCTATTTAGTTCGTCCACCATTCCCCATTACTACCTCTCCAGCATCATTTTCCAGCAGCCTGATATCTACTCTCACCTCTCTTACCGTTTATATATCTGAAAAAAGACTTCCGTATTTTGGCTGGCTTACTTCATATTTCATCTTTTTCTCCTTATGGGTTTTTAGGGTCTGTTGGTTTTTGAATGCTTCCCAATCCTCTCCCTTCCTAGTAATTTTTGCTCTATTTTGCTTTTCTGTTGTTTTTGACTTCCCTTGTTAACACTGTTGCATCATTCTTCCTTTAGAATACTTCTTGTTTAGGCTGCTTAACAAGATAAAATCCTACAGCATTACAGGAAAGATACTGGCATGGATAGAGGAATGGCTGACAGGCAGGAGGCAGTGAGTGGGAATAAAAGGGGCCTTTTCTGGTTGGCTGCCAGTGACAAGTGGTGTTTCTTAGGAGTCAGTATTGGGACCGCTACTTTTCACACTGTTTGTCAATGATTTGGATAATCGAATTAATGGCTTTGTGGCAAAGTTTGTGGATGTTACAAAGATACGTGGAAGGGTAGGTAATGCTGAGGAATCAATGCGATTGCAGCAGGATTTAGACAAGTTGGAAGAATGGGCAAAAAAATGGCAGATGGAATACAGTGTTGGGGAATGCAATGCATTTTGGTAAAAGGAACAATAGTGTGGACTATTATCTAAATGGGGAGAAGGTTCAAATATCAGAGGTACAGAGAGGCTTAGGAATCCTGGTGCAAGACTCAGAAGGTTAATTTACAGGTTGAGTCTGTGATAAAGAAGGCAAATGCTATGTTGGCATTTATGTCAAGGAGAGTAGAATATAAAAACGAGCTAATGCTGAGCCTTTATAAGACATAGTCAGGTCGCACTTGAAGTATTATCAACAGTTCTGGGCCCCATATCTCAGAAAGGATGTATTGTCATTGGAGAGAGTCCAGAGAAAGTTCATGAGGATGATTCCAGGAATGAAGGGGTTAACATATAAGGAGCGTTTGGCAGCTTTGGGCCTTTACTCACTGGAATTTAGAATGTGGGGGGATCCCATTGAAACCTACCGAATGTTGAAAGGACTAGATAGGGTGGATGTGGAGAGGATGTTTCCTATGGTGGGGTTATCCAGAACTAGAGGGCATATCCTCAAGCTTGAGGGGTGACCTTTTCGTACAGAAGTAAGGAGGGATTTTTTTAGCCAGAGAGTAGTGAATCTGTGCAATGCTCTGCCACAGACAGCTGTGGAGGCCAAGTCCAAGGGTATATTTAAAAAGAAAATTGATAGTTTCCTGATTGGTTAGGGCATCAAAGGTTATGGCAAGTGTATGGGGTTGAGTGGGATCCAGGATCAGCCATGATGGAATGGTGGAGCTGACTCGATGGGCTGAATGGCCTAATTCTGCTTCTATGTCTAATGGTCTTATGGTTTTCTTTGGGATTGCTGTTCTAATGTCATCCCTGCTAGTGTCCCTTTCCAATCTACGTTGGTCAGCTCCTCTCTCATACCTTTGTAATTCCTCTACTTCACTGTAGTACTGATACATCTGACTTTAGTTTCTCCCTCTCAAATTGCTGCTAAGGTCTATCATATTATGATCACTGCCTCTTAAGGGTTCCTTTACCTTAAGTTACCTATTCAAATCACACCACCCAATCCAGAATTGCCTTTCCCCTAGTGGGCTCAACCACAAGCTTCTCTAAAAAGCCATCATGTAACCATTCTACAAATTCTATCTCTTGGGATGGAACATTAACCTGATTTTCCTAATCTGAAATCCCCCATGACTGTTGTAACATTGCCCTTTTGACATGACTTCTCTATCTCCCGTTGTAATTTGTAGCCCACATCCTGGCTACTGTTCCAAGTTTTCTATATAACTTCATTCAGAGTCTTTCTATCCTTGCAGTTTCTTTACTCTGCCCACAAGGATTCTACATCTTCCAAATCCTATGTCATCTCTTTCAGAAGATTTGATTTCAGAGCCATGCCTGCCTGTCCTTTCAATAATGTGCAGCCTTGGATGTTAAACTCCCAACTATGATCTTCTTTCAGCCACAGCTCGAAGATACCCCAACATCATTCCAATCCCTCACTGTGCTACAAGGTTATCTACTTTATTCTTTATACTGTGTGCATTTAAATATAACACCTTCAGTCCTGTATTCAACACACTTTAAGATTTTGTCCCCACGTTACATTGCAACTCATTCCACTGATTGCAATTTTGCCCTGTCATCTGCCTGTCCTTCCTCTCAGTCTCACTACACACTGCATTGACTGTCCCATCCTCAGCCCTATCATTCCAGTTCCCATCCCTCTGCCAGTTTAGTTTAAACCCTCTCCAATAGCTCTAGCAAACCCACCAGCAAGGATATTGGTCCTTCTTGGGATCAGGTGTAACCCATCCCTTTTGAACAGGTCATACCTTCCCCAGAAGAGATCCCAGGAATCTGAAGCCCTGCCACCTGCACCAATTCCATCTGCCAAATCATCCTATTCTTACCCTCACAGACAGCAATCCAGAGATCACTACCCCGGCGGCCCTGCTTTTCAGCTTTATACCGAGCTCCCTAAATTCTCTCTTCAGATCCTCCTCCCTTGGTACCTTAACAGGTACCAAGACTCAGTGATAGAAAGAGCACATAAACAGGCTTTTGGGCCACCAAGTATGCTTGGCAATCAACTATCCACTTCCTTCTTTGTAATATGCCTCAATCCAGCCACGTTAATCACTGTTCAGCTGATATGACTATAACAGTGTGTGTGGGGAGATTCTGTATCCTGTAGTGTCTTACATTTATCCCATTTTGTAGCTAAAATTTATTTTTAAGAGCTGTCTACATCAACAGAAACAGCAGATAAGAAATTAATGGACACTGGTGTTCAGGAAGAACTCAAGAGTCTCCATACAAGGAAAACAAGACTATTAAGCACAAGCAGCAAGTCATTTGGAAAGCAAATGAAATGTTGACCTTAGTGCAGAGGAGCAGGGTTATATAAGGAGATGTCTTGCTGTAAACACATCGGACATTACTCAGACCATATCTGGATTACTGGCCTGGGAAGGAACTTCATGAGAAGGGTGGGAGTGATGTTTCTGCTGGTGGGAATATCTAGAACAAGGAGACACACAACTCTCCCATACACTGTCACAGTGTGTCAGGTGAACAATGTGTCACAGAGAGCTATGGATTAGAAATAGGCCCGTTGCTGCATCGCACCTCTGCCAAGCATTAACTATTTTACACTAGTCCTACATTAATATCATTTTATTCTTCTCCCTGCATTCTCATCAGTTCCCCCCACCACTGACCTACACACCAGGGGCCAGTTAACCAACTAACCTGCATGTGGGGAGAAATAGGGAGAGGATGCCGCCTCCAAAGAGAGAGCATCTGTGCTCAGGCTTGGACCTGGGTTTCTGGCATTGTGAGCCAGTAGCTCAACCTGTGCTGCCCTACCTGGTCAACTGGTTGGAAGACAGTTCTGCTCAGCACGGTCCCACCATTGCATGGAACATAGAATGTGCTGCATGACCAGCAGCATCCATGGGAGCAGAATTCATAGGTGTTGGTGTAATAATTATTTAGAGGTGTTTAACTGAGTCTAGGGAGGCAGCAGAGACTAAGGGTAAATTTGTAAATGGCTTCATTATTGTCTCATGTACTGTGATATAGTGGGAAAATGTTCTGCCTGTCTTTCACACACGTCATTTTATTACAACAGTGCATTGAGATAGTGCAAGGTAAAAACAGTGACCATATACTATCCTGGGGTTCATTTTCTTGTAAGCATTCATAGGAAAATGAAGAAATACAGTAGAACAGGGGTCCCCAACCTTTTTTGCACCGTGGACCGGTGTAATATTGACAATATTCTTGCGGACTGGCCGACCCGGGGTGGGGGGGGTGGTGGTGTTAATCCCGACTGGAATATAGGTAATAAGTCAACTATAAGTTACCTATAAGTGGCTAATATACTCAATTTCGTTTCTAAAAGGGTTTATCTAATGAATTTAATATTAAACACACAGCGCATATTTTCCTCGCATGTATATAGTGATAAGTCAATAGTGGTCCCAACCTCTGGGCCGCGGACTGATACCATAGAACCATAGAAACTACAGCACAGAAACAGGCCTTTTGGCCCTTCTTGGCTGTGCCGAACCATTTTCTGCCTAGTCCCACTGACCTGCACAGGGACCATATCCCTCCATACATCTCCCATCCATGTATCTGTCCAATTTATTCTTAAATGTTAAAAAAGAACCCGCATTTACCACCTCGTCTGGCAGCTCATTCCATACTCCCACCACTCTCTGTGTGAAGAAGCCCCCACTAATGTTCCCTTTAAACTTTTCCCCCCTCACCCTTAACCCATGTCCTCTGGTTTTTTTCTCCCCTTGCCTCAGTGGAAAAAGCCTGCTTGCATTCACTCTATCTATACCCATCATAGTTTTATATACCTCTATACATTGTCGCAAAGAATGCAGCTGTGTAGCAGTAGCTAGAACGCACCCAGCACATCTTTAAGTCATAGTCATAGTCATACTTTATTGATCCCGGGGGAAATTGGTTTTCGTTACAGTTGCACCATAAATAATAAATATAATAAAACCATAAATAGTTAAATAGTAATATGTAAATTATGCCAGTAAATTATGAAGTAAGTCCAGGACCAGCCTATTGGCTCAGGGTGTCTGACCCTCCAAGGGAGGAGTTGTAAAGTTTGATGGCCCCAGGCAGGAATGACTTCCTATGACGCTCTGTGTTGCATCTCGGTGGAATGAGTCTCTGGCTGAATGTACTCCTGTGCCCACCCAGTACATTATGTAGTGGATGGGAGACATTGGCCAAGATGGCAAGCAACTTAGACAGCATCCTCTTTTCAGACACCACCGTGAGAGAGTCCAGAAAAAAGCCGAAATAAGCAAGCTAAATAATTAGGTGCCGCCCGGCACGTAAATGCCGGCCCAGATCAGAGGTGACGCAATCGGAGGCTCTTGAACAGGTGTGTCCACCTCAGGTAAGTATTCCTCATCACAAAGATCAGATCACTCTATTTCTTCCTCTACATTTCGTGGACTTTGAATGCGCACGAGCGCACACCTCTTCTGCTTGATTTCACCTTGTGATGTTCTTATCACAAACAATCTGACTATTGTTCCTTTGGTGAATTAGTCTGAAACCCAAACAGCTTCACCACTCCCGAGCGGCAAAGGCATTACACCAGGGTTGTAATGGTTTTTATTAAAACAGCTGCCAACCATTGAGCACATCGACATGAGACACAGGAAGGCAACGTCTATCATCAAAGATCCTTGCCACCCAGGCTATGCTCTTTTTTTCACTGCTGCCAACAGGTAGAAGGTACAGGAGCCTCAGGACTCACACCATCAGGTTCAGGAACCGTTACCACCCCTCAACCGGTAGGCCCCTGAGCAAAGGGGATAACTATACTCACCCATCCGTTGTGATGTTCCCACAATCACTTTAAGGAGTCTTTATCTTTTTATTTCATGTTCTCATTATTACTATTTATTTATAGTTATGGTTGTTTTCTTTGGTACTCTAGCCAATCTTTCATTGATCCTTTAATAGTTAATATTCTATAGATTTACTTATTCCCGCAGGGGAGCAAATCTCAGGGTTGTATACAGTGTACTTTGATAATAAAATTTACTTTGAACTTTGACAAAGGTTTTGCTCTGTGTCTGAGATCATGCATGTTCTTGTTTTTCTCATGCTGTGTTCTCTCAAAATTTCTCACTTTGTCCCAGTCCAGTAAGTGAGGTTGGAGAAGGGAAGGAAGAACATGTAGGTAGGCTTAATCTCAGTCTCCGGCCCATTGACATCTCTGATGGACGGTAGCCATTTGTAAGAGGCATGGAGTGATAAGCTAGCAGTGCTTTGTAGGGGTCTTCTGCGTTCGGTAGGAGATCCTTCACAGTTTGCACTGCTCTTACCTCTTCCCAGCATACCCAATGCCCACACACCAGTCACTAGGTCCATTCACTCTAGTTATGATGTCAAATACCTCCATTCTCTCAAGTTCAGCTTTGACTTTGTTCATCAATAGGATGGGTATATGCCTCGCTGTAGTCAGAGAGTGGAGCGTCACTCCTGGCCTCAGCTGGAGAAGATGCTCTTCTTTCAGTACCCCATGCCTGTGAACAACTCTGGGGACTTCTCCTGCCACTGAGCATTGTTCAGCAAATCCAACCTTGCAGCAAGGTTCAGCTTCTCGATGGCACGTCATCCCAGCAGTGGTGAGAAGAGATTCCGAATAACATAAACATCTTCTTTTACCTGCTTTTCATTTTTACGGATGGATGGAAGTAGTAAACGTCCCTTTCACACTGAGCTTGTGTTTCCCTGGCCCCATGAGCACTTTCTGTGTTGGGTTCAGCGTAATGTCTGTATCCTTCACCAGTTTTGTGAATAGACATTTGGGGATGTCCGTGACATCTGCCCCAGTGTCCACTTTGAATGTCACTGCCTCATTTTACAGCTGAACTGTAGTACACCACCTTTGTCTATCTGAATCTAGAATACCAAGGAAAACTCTCTCCTCATCTGAACCATGGTCTTCTTTGACCTCCCGAAGAACTGTTTTTGAGTGACACTGGCTTTTATAACAGCCGACTCTGTTGCATTGGTGACATTTCACTTCTTTTGCTGGACAGAACTCTTCGATGTGGAATGGAGGCTTGCAGCATCCCCTGCAGTTGGACATTTTACCTGCTCTTTGTTTCACTTGGCTGTTTTGTTTGAGATGGGCTCTACTGTCACCTCTTTCTGTAGTCTTTCTGACTGGACCTCATTTTCCCTCATACAGTACATCACATTTTGCTTTCCTGTAAAATTTTCTTTGAGTTTATCCGGCACTGTTTTGTATTCCTTTTCCTGAGAATCTGTCAGTCCTAATTTACCCATGATGTCACCTGCTTTGTCACCCATGCAGTATATCAGTGTGCTTACTTGATGCTCTTTTGAAGCCTGAGTGAGATTGCTCGCCACTCGAAATCTCTCAAAGTGTCTGAGCCATTGCTCAAACTCCCCTGGTTTAGAGAAATCATGTCTCAGGGGCTTTATTAAGTAAGTAGATACAGGTACCGTAGGCATTTGTTCCATTTTCCTGCTGGTTTGTTTATTTATTAATTTACTTTTTTGAACGACAGAAGTCATCTTTTCTCCCATAGACAGTTTGATGGACTTCTCTGTTATGTTGATGTCTCTGTGCAATTCCCCAGGCTAGTGGCCCACAGATTATTGCAAAAGTGTCCACTTTTGGGTGCAGCTAGAAGGCTTTGCCAAGCAACCCTGGCCTCTTCTCAGCTCACATCAAACTATCAAAGGCAGTTTAAGTTGATAAGACTTTGGATATTTTTCATAGGTATATATGAGCAAGAGCAGTATTACTATAAATGTGTGTCTTTTGGTCTGTAGCCCAATCAATCCCTGAAAGTTGCCTCACAGGTGGATAGGGTAGTTAAGAAAGCTTATGGGGTGTTAGCTTTCATAAGTCGAAGGATAGAGTTTAAGAGTCGCGATGTAATGATGCAGCTCTATAAAACTCTGGTTAGGCCACACTTGGAGTACCATGTCCAGTTCTGGTCGCCTCACTATAGGAAGGATGTGGAAGCATTGGAAAGGGTACAGAGGAGATTTACCAGGATGCTGCCTGGTTTAGAGAGTATGGATTATGATCAGAGATGAAGGGAGCTAGGGCTTTACTCTTTGGAGAAGAGGAGGATGAGAGAAAACACGATAGAGGTGTACAAGATATTAAGAGGAATAGATAAAGTGGATAGCCAGCGCCTCTTCCCCCAGGGCACCACTGCTCAATACCAGGGGACATGGCTTTAAGGTAAGGGGTGGGAAGTTCAAGAGGGATATTAGAGGAAGGTTTTTTACTCAGAGAGTGGTTGGTACATGGAATGCACTGCCTGAGTCAGTGGTGGAGGCAGATACACTAGTGAAATTTAAGAGACTACTAGACAGGTATATGGAGGAACTTAAGGTGGGGGATTATATGGGAGGCAGGGTTTGAGGGTCGGCACAACATTGTGGGCCAAAGGGCCTGTAATGTGCTGTACTATTCTATATTCTGTGTTCTATATTAGGGAATGAGACAGGGCAGGTGACAGAATTCTAGATTCTAAATTGGAGAAAGGCCAATTTTAATGCTATCAGAAAGGATCTGGCGAGGGTAGATTGGGACAGGCTGTTTTCTGGCAAAGGTGTACTTGGTAAATGGAAAGCCTTCTAAAGTGAAATTTTGAGAGTACAAAGCTTGCATGTGCCTGTCAGAATAAAAGGTGAAGAAAACAAGTATAGGGAACCTTGGTTTTGAAGAGATATTGAGCCCCTGGTTAAGAGAAAAAGGAACAGATGAGGTGCTTATGGAGTACAAGCAATGCAAGAGAACACATCAGAAAGGAATCAGGAGGGCTAAAAGAAGGCATGAGGTTGCCTGAGCAGACATAAGACCCGAAAGTATGTGAGTAGAATTGGGCAGTTGGCCCATTGAGTCTGCTCTGCCATTTCAACATGGTTGATCCCTTTTCCCTCTCACCCCAATCTCCTGCCTTCTCCCAGTTTGCCTTCATACTCTAAATAATCAAAAACCTATCAACATCTGCCTTAAATATCCCAATGTCTTGGCCTCCACAGCTGCCTGTGGCAATGAATTCTACAGCCTCACCACTCTGTAGCTAAAGAACTTCCTCATCATCTCTGTTGTCAAAGGACGCCCCTCTAAGCTGAGGCTGTGTCCTTTGGTCTTAGACTCCCCCAGAATAGGACTCCCCATCCTCTCCATATCCACAGTATTGAGGCAATTCAATATGTGATAAGTTTCAATGAGGTTACCCCTCATTCTTCTGAATTCCAGTGAGTGGAGGCCCAGAGCCATCAAATGCTCCTCATATGACAAGCATTTCAATTCTGGAATAATTTTTGTGAGCCACCTTTGACCTCTCTCCAATATTACCACATCCTTTCTTAGATAGAGGCCCAAACCTGCTCACAATACTCCAAGTGTGGCCTCTCCAGTGCTTATAAAGCCTTAACATTACATCCTTGCTTTTATATTCTAGTCCTCTTGAAATGAATGCTAGCATCACATCTGCCTTCCTCACCACCTTCTCAACCTGCAAATTAATCTTCAGGGAATTCTGCATGAAGATTCCCAAGTCCCTTCACACTACAGATTTTTGAATTTTCTCTCCATTTAGAAAATTGTCTACCCTTTTGTTTCTTCTACTAAAGTGCAGACAAGATGAAGGAGAATCCTAAGGGATTTTACAGATATGTTAAAAGCACAAGGATTACAAGGGACAGCATTGATCCTCTGGAAGATCAGAGTGGTAATCCATGCCTGGAGCAAAAAGAGATGGAGGAGATCTGAAGTGAATTCTTTGCATCTGTATTTACTCAGGAGATGGATACAGAGTCTATAGAAGTGAGGTAAAGCGGCGTTGAATTCACGGACCCTGTACGGATTACAGAGGAGGAAGTGTTTGCTGTCTCGATTAGGGTGGATAAATCCCCAGGGACTGACAAGGTGTTGCCTTGGACCCTGTGGTAGGGAAGTGCAGAAACTGCCAGGGTATTCATCGTTAGCAACAGATGAGGTACCAGAGGACTGGAGACAGCCAATATTGTTCTGCGGTTTAAGAGAGACTCTAAAAAATAAACCAGCAAATTATAGGACGGTGACCCTGATATCAGTAGTGGGAAAGAATCAGAATCAGGTTTATTATCACCGACATGTGATGTGAAATTTGTTAACTTAGCAGCAACAGTTCAATGCAATACATAATCTAGCAGAGAGAGAAAAAATAATAAATAAAATAAAACATAATGATAAATAAAGAAGTAAATCAATTATATATATTGAACAGATTTAAAACATGTGCAAAAACAGAAATACTGTATATTAAAAAAAGTGAGGTAGTGTCCAGAGCTTCAATGTCCATTTAGGAATCGGATGGCAGAGGGGAAGAAGCTGTTCCTGAATCACTGAGTGTCTGCCTTCAGGCTTCTGTATCTCCTATTTGATGGTAACAGTGAGAAAAGGGCATGCCCTGGGTGCTGGAGGTCCTTAATAATGGCGCTGCTTTCTGAGACACCGCTCCCTAAAGATGTCCTGGGTACTTTGTAGTCTAGTGCCCAAGATGGAGCTGACTAGATTTACAACCTTCTGCAGCTTCTTTCGGTCCTGTGCAGTAGCCTCTCCATACCAGACAGTGATGCAGCCTGTCAGAATGCTCTCCACGGTGCAACTATAGAAGTTTTTGAGTGTATTTGTTGATATGCCAAATCTCTTCAAACTCCTAATAAAGTATAGCCGCTGTCTTGCCTTCTTTATGACTACATCAATATACTGGGACCAGGTTAGATCCTCAGAGATCTTGACACCGAGGAACTTGAAGCTGCTCACTCTCTCCACTTCTGATCCCTCTGTGAGGGTTGGTTTGTGTTCCTTTATCTTACCCTTCCTGAAGTCCACAGACAGCTCTTTCGTCTTACTGACATTGAGTGCCAGGTTGTTGCTGCAGCACCACTCCACTAGTTGGCATATCTCACTCCTATACACCCTCTCGTCACCACCTGAGATTCTACCAACAATGGTTGTATTGTCAGCAAATTTGTAGATGGTATTTGAGCTATGCCTAGCCACACAGTCATGTATAGAGAAAGTAGAGCAGTGGGGTAAGCACACACCCCTGAAGAGTGCCAGTGTTGATCATCAGCGAGGAGGATGTGTTATCACCAATCCACACAGATTGTGGTCTTCCGTTTAGGAAGTCGAGGATCCAATTGCAGAGGGAGGTACAGAGGCCTAGGTTTTTCAACTTTTTCAATTAGGATTCTGGGAATGATGGTATTAAATGCTGAGCTATAGTCGATGAAAGCATCCTTATGTAGATCAAAGTTGCTGGTGAACGCAGCAGGCCAAGCAGCATCTATAGGAAGAGGCGCAGTCGACGTTTCAGGCCGAGACCCTTCGTCAGGACTACGAAGGGTCTCGGCCTGAAACATCGACTGCGCCTCTTCCTATAGATGCTGCTTGGCCTGCTGTGTTCACCAGCAACTTTGATGTATGTTGCTTGAATTTCCAGCATCTGCAGAATTCCTGTTGTTTCCTTATGTAGATGTTTGTATTGTCTAGGTAGTCTAAAGCTGTGTGGAGAGCCATTGAGATTGTGTCTGCCGTTGACAATAGGCAAATTGCAGTGGGTCCAGGTCCTTGCTGAGGCAGGAGTTCAGTGTAGTCATAACCAACCTCTCAAAGCATTCTGAGGGATTGATTATGTAAGTATTTGGATAGAAATGGACTGATTAGGGATGATCAGGATGGCTTCATGTGTGGTAGATGGTATAGAGTTTTTTCAGGATGTTAGCAGGAAAGTTGATGAAGGCAAGAAAGGGTCCCACATGGGAGATTGGTCAAGAAGGTTCAGTCACTTGGCATTTAAGATGAGGTAGTAAATTGGGTTAGAGATTGACTTTGTGGGCGAATCCAGAGAGTGGTAGTAATGGTTGCCTCTCTGGCTGGACACTCTTGACTAGTGGAGTGCTGGGTCCATTGGAGAGGGTTCAAAGGAGTTTCATGGATAACCTAGCGTTTGTTGTTTGTCATCTTTGTCAACAATCTGGATGGCTAACTGGATCAACAAATTTGCAGATGGCACCACGGTTAGGGGTGTAGTGGACAGTGAGGAAAACTATCAGAGTTTGCAGTGGGATCTGGACCAGCTAGAAAAATGGAAACTGGAATTTAATGCTGACAAATGTGAGGTGTTGCACTTCAGTTAGACCAGCCAGGGTAGGTCTTACACAGTGAACAGTAGGGCACTGAGGAGTGCAGTAGAGCAAAGGGATCTGGGAATACAGGTCCATAATTCACTGAAAGTGCCATCACAGGTAGATAGGGTCTTAAAGAAAGCTTTTGACACATAAAACATAGGAGCAGAATTAGGCCATTTGGCCCATCGAGTCTGCTCCGCCATTCAATCATGCCTGACCCTTTTTTTCTATCATCTCCTCAACCCCAGTTCCCAGCCTTCTCCCAGTAACCTTTGATGCCATGTCCAATCAATAACCTATCAAGCTCTGCCTTAAATACACCCAACGACCTGGCCTCCACAGCTGCATGTGGCAACAAGTTCCACAAATTCACCACTCTTTGGCTGAAGAAATTTCTCTGCATCTCTGTTTTGAAAGGGTGTCTCTCTATCCTGAGGCTGTGCCCTTTTGTTGTAGACTCTCCCACCGTGGGAAACATCCTTTCCAAGTCTACTCTGTCTGGGCCTTTCAACATTCGAAAGGTTTCTATAGTATCCCCCTTGATCCTTCGGAATTGCAGTGAGTACAGACCCAGAGCCATCAAACATCCCTCATATGATAACCCTCTTATTCCTGGAATCATCCTTGTGAACCTCCCCTGAACCCTTTCCAATGCCCACACATCTTTTCTTAGATAAGGAGCCCAAAACTGTTCACAATACTCAAGGTGAGGCCTCACCAGTACCTTATAAAGCCTCAGCATCACATCCTTGCTCTTGTATTCTAGATCTCTTGAAATGAATGCTAACATGGCATTTGCCTTTCTCACCACTGACTCAACCTGTATGTTAACCTTCAGGGTGTTCTGCACAAGGACTCCCAAGTCCCTCTGCATCTCAGATTCCTGGATTTTCTCTCTGTTTAGGAAATCTTCTACCAAAATGCATGACTATGCATTGTATTTCATTTGCCACTTCCTTGCCCATTCTCCTAATCTGTCTAAGTCCTTTTGCTTCTAACCTGTTTCCTCAATATTACTTTCCCCTCCACCAATCTTTGTAAGATCTGCAAACCTGGCAACAAAGCCATCCATTCCATCATCTAAATTATTGATATACAGCATAAAAAGAAGTGGTCCGACACCACTGGTCATTGGCAGCCAACCAGAAAAGGAACACACACAAAAAATGCTGGTGAACACAGCAGGCCAGGCAGCATCTATAGGAAGAGGTACAGTCGACGTTTCGGGCTGAGATCCTTCATCAAGACTAACTGGAAGAAGGGATAGTAAGAGATTTGAGAGGGGGAGGGGGAGATCTGAAATGATAGGAGAAGACAGCAGGGGAGGGGTGGAGCTAAGAGTTGGAAAGTTGATTGGCGAAAGTGATACAAGGCTGGACAAGGGAGAAGATCATGGGACAGGAGGCCTAGAAAGGGGGTGGGGGGGGGGAAGAAAACCCAGAGGATGGGCAAGGAGTTATAGTGAGAGGGACAGAGGGAGAAAAAAGAGAGAAAAAAAAAGTAACAATGATAATAAATAAATGAGGGATGGGGTGCGAAGGGGAGGTGGAGCATTAATGAAAGTTAGAGAAGTCGATGTTCATGCCATCAGGTTGGAGGCTACCCAGAAGGAATATAAGGTGGTGGTCTTCCAACCTGAGTGTGGCTTCATCTTGACAGTAGAGGAGGCCGTGGATAGACATATCAGAATGGGAATGGGACGTGGAATTAAAATGTGTGGCCACTGGGAGATCCTGCTTTCTCTGGCAGACAGAGCATAGGTGTTCAGCGAAATGGTCTCCCTGCCTGCGTTGGGTCTCGCCAATATATAGAAGGCCGCATCGGGAGCACCGGATGCAGTATATCACCCCAGCCAACTCAGAGGTGAAGTGTCGCCTCACCTGGAAGGGCTGTCTGAGGTCCTGAATGGTGGTGAGGGAGGAGGTGTAAGGGCAGGTGTAGCACTTGTTCCGCTTACAAGGATAAGTGCCGGGAGGGAGATCGGTGGGAAGGGAGGCGGGGACGAATGGACAAGGGAGTTGCGTAGGGAGCAATCCCTGTGGAAAGCAGAAAGAGTGGAGGAGGGGAAGATGTGCTTAGTGGTGGGATCCCGTAGGAGGTGGCAGAAGTTACGGAGAATTATATGTTGGACTCGGAGGCTGGTGGGGTGGTAGGTGAGTACAAGGGGAACCCTATTCCTAGTGGGGTGGTGGGAGGATGGGGTTGAGAGCAGATGTGCGTGAAATGGGAGAGATGCTTTTGAGAGCAGAGTTGATGGTGGAGGAAGGGAAGCCCCTTTCTTTAAAAAAGGAGGACATCTCCATCGTCTTGGAATGAAAAGCCTCATCCTGAGAGCAGATGTGGCGGAGATGGAGGAATTGTGAGAAGGGGATGGCATTTTTGCAAGAGACAGAGTGGGAAGAGGAATAGTCCAGGTAGCTGTGAGAGTCTGTAGGCTTATAGTATACATCAGTAGATAAGCTGTCTCCAGAGATAGAGGCAGAAAGATCAAGAAAAGGGAGGGAGGTGTCAGAAATGGACCAGGTAAACTTGAGGGCAGGGTGAAAGTTATGATCCTCTCCCTTCTCCAGCCTCGTATTGCTTTTGCCAATCAACTTTCCAGTTCTTAGCTCCATCCCTTCCCCTCCTGTCTTCTCCTATCATTTCAGATCTTCCCCTCCCCCTCCCACTTCCAAATCTCTTACTATCTCTTCTTTCAGTTAGTCTGACAAAGGGTCTCGGCCGGAAACGTTGACTGTACCTCTTCCTAGAGATGCTGCCTGGCCTGCTGCGTTCACCAGCATTTTGTGTGTGTTGCTTGAATTTTCAGCATCTGCAGGTTTCCTCATGTTTGCAACCAGAAAAGTATTCTTTTATTCCCACTCACTGCCTCCTGCCAATGAGCCAATGCTTTAACCATGGTAGTAACTTTCCTGCAATGCCATGGGCTCTTAACTTGATAAGCTGCCTCATGTGTGTCACCTTGTCAAAGGCCTTCTGAAAATCCAAATATACAACATCCACTTCATCCCCTTTATCCATCCTACTTGTAATCTCAAAGAATTCCAACAGGTTCGTCAGGCAGGATTTTCCCTGAAGGAGATCATGTTGACTTTGTACTATCTTGTCCTGTGTCATCAAGTACTCCATTACCTCATTTTTAACAATTGACTCTAATATCTTCCCAATCACTGAGGTCAGGCTAACTGGTCTATAATTTCCTTTCTGTTGCCTTCCTCCTTTCTTAAAGTGTGGAGTAATGTTTGCAATTTTCCAGTCCTCTGGCACTATGCCAGAATCCAGTGATTTTTGAAAGAGCATTTCTAATGCCACCACAATCTCTAACACTACCTTTTTCAGAACCCTGGGGTGCAGTTCCTCTGGTTCATTGGCCTTCGTAAATCAAGGTACCGAGTACAGGAGATGGGATGTTATATTGAAGTTGTATAAGACATTGGTGAGGCCTAATTTTGATGTTGTGTGCAGTTTTGGTCACCTTCCTACAAGGAAGAGTTGAAGGAGTTCTGAGGAAATTTGCAAGGATGTTAGTGGGACTTGAGAACCTGGGTTATCAGGAAAGCTTGAATAGATTAAGACTTTATTCTTTGGGATGTCAAAGATTGAGGGGAGATTTGATTGAGATGTACAAAATTATGAAGGGATGATAGGGTAATGATGATAGGGTAATGATGATAGGATAAATACAGGCAGGATTTTTCTGCTGTGGTTGGGTGGGACTACAACCAGAGATCATGGGTTAAGGGTGAAAGGTGAAAAGTTTAAGGGGAGCATAAAGGGAAACCTCTTCACTCAGGCCATCTTGAGAGTGTGGAACAAGCTTCCATTGCAAGTGGTGCATGTGAACTCGATTTCAACGTTTAAGAGAAGTTTGGATTGGTACGGAGATGGTAGGGTTATGGAGGGCTGAGGTCCCGATGCAGATCAGTGGGAGTAGACAGTTTAAATGGTTTAGCACGGATGAGCTCGGCTGAAGGGTCTGTTTCTGTGCGATACTTTTCTATGACTGTACTTGATTACTAATTTAATTATTTTAGCACAACATTGTGGGTTGAATAGCCTATTTCTGTGCTGTACTATTCTGCCTTCTACAGGAGAAAATGTTAGAAATATTCGGCAGATCAGGAAGCATCTTCCATAAATATGGACGATTTTCAGATCTGCATCTTCTGTAAATGTGGAGGGTATTACAATTTGTATCTTCCGTAAATGGGGAGGGTATTCCGATCTGCATCATCTGTAAATGTACAGTATTCTGATCTGCATCTTCCGTAAACGGGGAGGGTATTCTGATAAACATGGAGGGTATTCCGATCTGTAGCAATCATCAGGGAAGTGGAGCAATCAACAGGTCAGGGAGCATCTGTGCAAGGAATTGGAGAGTTGACACTTCGGGTCAAGCTCCTTCATCAGCACTGAGAGGTATAAATAGGTGAAGGGAAGAGGAGGAGCAGAAGGTGGCAGGTATTAGGTGCATCCAAGTGAGGTGGGGTGCTAGGCTTTATCACTAGCTACCTGTTGTTTCTCCTTCAGCCCAGATGAAATGTCTTGACCCAACATGTTGACTGCCCATTCCCTCCCCACACAGATGCTGCCTGACCTGATGAGGTCTTCCACCTCCTTATTTGTTGCTTCATTTTACAACATCTACAGTGTCTTGTGCCTCCTCTGTACTTTGATCTACGGACATTCCTCTACACAAACCCTCAAACACACCCGTGTGGCAAACACTTCGGCTTGCTACAGCAGAAGTTGTACCGTGCACTGGATGGAAGGTGATGAGGGAGAGCTGTAATCTGGATCTTCATGTTTGTCCTGATATGGTATCTAGATATCTGGATTAGGTCCACAAACACTAGAAAGTCTGCAGATGATGGAAATCCCAAGCAACACACTTGAAATGCTGGAGGAACTCAGCAGGCCAGACAGCATCTATGGAAAAGAGTACAGGTACAGTATCTGGATTAGGTGATCAGCTGCCAGAGGTAATGCATTGTGACTGAGCTGGAAACCTGAAAGATAAGGTGCAAGCAAAGGAGAACTGAACTCTGGCAATTGTTAATCTGCTCCATCTTGTGTTTGCTCTGCTCAGGGGTAACAGTGAGGTGTCCAGGTAGTCCAGGACATGGGTCTCGCTTCATCGAGAACACAGCAGGAGAAAAGTTGGTAAGTGTCGCATGAAAGCACAAGGTCTCCAGACCTCTCTGTACCTTCAGAGACACCTCCATTTCTACCTGCTTAAAACCCCCCTTTGGAAGACACTTTCATCCCTGTAGCCAAATCCTTTTCAATTTTATAACCTTCTGTTCCTCTCAAGTCCTCCCCTCCTCATTTCCTTCATCCCTTCCTGGTCTGTCCTCTCACCTCTGAACCCTTACAGATCTTTAGACTATCTATGACCATCCATTTGTTGTCTCGGTGCCCATTCCTTCACGTCCTTCTGTGAGGACAGAGATAGTGTTGCAGTGCAGGTTGTTGGTAAGGGTGAAGTTGGGGTAGTTTATGGGGATAAAGGAGAGATGAAATGTTGCAGTGAGGATGCGCGAGGATCACCAAGGCAACATCAAAGGGAAGAGATTGGTGAGTTCACGGATTGGGAGGTGAGAGTCTCCAGATTCAGTGGGGTGTGGACCAAATATTAGTATTGGGCATCTGGAAATATGATTCCAAGGGTTAAGGAGAAGTGCTAGAGATGTGGAGGGCATGGATTTCATGAAGGTACCATGTTGGGTAGCTGAACGTACTTAAGCAAGTTTAATATTAATTCTTTCCTTTTTTTAAACTTTGAAGCGTCGAGTTCTCAATTCATTCTTGGACTTCAGGGAGAAAGAGAAGAAGAGGTGAGGCTCTGTGTCTTATTCTCTGTTTAGTTTGGGACAAATATTGCTTTTTATCCAGAACAAAATATATCTCCTTCTGGCCATTCACCCCAGACACTGCATCGACATGACTGGCATGCTTGTGTAGGGGTGAGTGTGTCATCTTTTGGGAGATGGTAAATTGCAAAGTATCTGCTTATCTTGGTAACGTCAGATATGTTTCAAGGTGAGTGGTGGGTTATTCTGGGACTTGGCTGGCTATTAAGTGACAAAAGTAGACTCTTGTTAAGGATCTTGGAGATAAATTAATGGGGGATCTCTTTCAAGGAACAAACTGACACTGAAACAAACACAAGAGGTTTTGCAGATGCTGGAATTCCAGAGTAACACACACAAAATGCTGGAGGAACTCAGCAGGTCATGTAGCATCATGAAGAGGAATAACCAGTTGACATTTAGGCTGAGACCCTGCAACCTAGCTGACGCTGAGCTACGCAGAGAGACAGTGACCAAAAGCACAGTCAGGAGGTTACAGGTTTTAAGGAATAATTAGACAACAAAGAACTGGGGGCACAGCTTTCAATTGCGGGAAAATTAAAGAGTGTGAAGAGTCTAGAACTGATGGGATGGAGGAGATAGGAAGGAGGTCTGAAAACAAACAGCACGTTTAAAAATGGATATGAGATTCTGCAGATGCTGGAAATCCAGAGTAAAACACACAAGATGCTGGAGGAACACAGCAGGCCAGTCAGCATCTATGGAGAAGAATAATGAGTCAACGTCTCAAGACGAGACCCTTCATGGATGTGCTACCCTCGTGGAACTGCTTCAGGCCATTGGGTAGGGGTGGGGGATAGGGACAGGGTTGAATGGAAGGGGGGATGTTTATGTTGTAATTCTTTAAAGTACTCCCAAGTGATTGTTAAGCAACACACACAAAATGCTGGTGGAACGCAGCAGGCCAGGTAACATCTGTAGGAAGAAGTACAGTCGACGTTTTGGGCGGAGACCCTTCGTTGGAACTAACTGAAAGAAGAGATAGTAAGAGATTTGAAAGTGGGAGGGGGAGGGGGAGATCTGAAATGATAGGAGAAGACAGGACGGGGAGGGATGAAGCTAAGAGCTGGAAAGTTGATTGGCAAAAGGGATACAGAGCTGGAGAAGGGATAGAATCATGGGATGGGAAGCCTAGGGAGAAAGAAAGGGGGAGGGGAGCACCAGAGGAAGTTGGAGAGCAGGCAAGGAGTGATTGTGAGAGGGACAGAGAGAGGGAAAAAATGAGAGGAAAAAAAAAAGGGGATAAATAAATAAATAAATAAATAAATAAGGGATGGGGTACAAAGGGGAGGAGTGGCATTAACGGAAGTTTGAGAAATCAATGTTCATGCCATCAGGTTGGAGGCTACCCAGATGGAATATAAGGTGTTGTTCTCCAACCTGAGTGTGGCTTCATCTTGACGGTAGAGGAGGCCGTGGATGGACGTTTCAGAATGGGAATGGGACGTGGAATTAAAATGTGTGGCCACTGGGAGATCGTGCTTTCTGTGGTGGACAGAGCGTCGGTGTTCAGAGAAACGGTCTCCCAGCCTGCGTCGGGTCTTGCCAATATATAGAAGGCCGCACCGGGAGCACCGGACGCAGTATATCACCCCAGCCGACTCACAGGTGAAGTGTCGCCTCACCTGGAAGGACTGTCTGGGGTCCTGAATGGTGGTGAGGGAGGAAGTGTAAGGGCAGGTGTAGCAATACCTTATATTCTGTCTGGGTAGCCTCCAACCTGATGGCATGAACACTGATTTCTCTAACTTCCGTTAATGCCATTCCTCCCCTTCTTACCCCATCCCTTATTTATCTATCTATTTATTTATTTATTTATTATCCCCCCCCCTTTTTTTTCCTCTCATCTTTTTTCGCTCTCTGTCCCTCTTACAATAACTCCTTGCCTGTTCTCTATCTTCCTCTGGTGCTCCCCTCCCCCTTTCTTTCTCCCTAGGCTTCCCGTCCCATGATCCTCTCCCTTCTCCAGCTCTGTATCACTTTTGCCAATCAACTTTCCAGCTCTTAGCCTCATCCCTCCCCCTCCTGTCTTCTCCTATCATTTCAGATCTTCCCCTCCCCCTTCCACTTTCAAATCTCTTACTAGCTCTTCTTTCAGTTAGTCCTGACGAAGGGTCTCGGCTCGAAACGTCGACTGTACCTCTTCCTAAAGATGCTGTCTGGCCTGCTGCATTCCACCAACATTTTGTGTGTGTGTTGCTTGAATTTCCAGCATCTGCAGATTTCCTGGTGTCCAAGTGATTGTTAATTGTCTTTCATAATCTGTGAAAGTAAGCCACTTGGTTCACCAAGAGTTTAGAATACTTAAAGTTTAGCTTGATTTAGCACACATATATCAAAGCTAACTGTGAAATGTCTTGTTTTTGCATCAGTGACTAACACAACCTAAGGCTGTGCTGGGACAGGCTGCCAATGTTGCCATGTTTTTGGCACCAACATAACGCGGCCACAACTCACTAACCCTGCTCACAGGGTAGCCATGGGCACCTGCATGGGTCCCAGCTATGCCTGCCTTTTCGTTGGCTGTGCAGAACAGATCATGTTTCCAGCCTTCCCTGGTAATGCCTCGAACTGTTTCTCCGCGACATTGATGACTGCATTGGTGCTGCTTCGTGCACCCATACTGAGCTCATCAATTTCATCAACTCTGCCTTCAATTTCTACCTGCCCTTAAGTTCATTTGGACAATTTCAGATTCCTCTCTCTCCTTTCTTGAGCTCTCTGTCTCCATCTCTGGTGACAAACTGTCTACTGGCATCTTTTATAAACCTACTGATCCCCACGGCAACCTTGATTATCTCTTCACACCCTGATAACTGTAAAAATGCCGTTCCCTTTTCTCAGTCCCTTTTCCCTATTGCATCAGAAAGCAGCATGAGGCTTTGCTTTCCAGAACATCAGAGATGTTCTTCTTCAAAGGATGGGGTTTCCTTTCCTCCACCATTGATGCTGCCTTCACCAGCATCTCCTCCATTTCCTGAACATCCACCTTCACTCCATCTTTCCACTGCCTTAACAGAGATAGAGTTCCTCGTGTCCTTACCTACCACCTCATGAGCCTCTGCATCCAACACAGCATTCTCCACAACTTCCGCCATCTTCATTGGGATCCTGCCACCAGACACATTTTTACTCTCCACTCTGCTTTCTGCAGGCATCACTCTCTCCGTGATTCCCTTGCTTGTTTGTCCCTCCCCACTAATCTCCCTCCTGGCTCATGTCCCTGCAAGTGAGAGAAATGCTATACCTGCCCATCACCTTCTCTCTCACCTGCAAACAGTCCTTCCAGGTGAGGCAACACTTCACCTTTGAATCTGTAGGGGTTGTCTACTGTGTCCGATGCTCCTGATGTGGCCTCCTCTACGCTGATGAGACTCGATGTAAATCGGGGGATCTCTTTGTCAAGCACCTCTGCTCCATCTGCCAAAAGCAGAATTTCCCGGTGGCCACCCATTTTGATTCCTATCCCCATTCCTGTACCGACATGTTGGTCCATGGCCTCCTGTTCTGCCATGATGAGGCCACTCTCTCGGTGAAGGAGCAACACCTCATATTCCGTCTAGGCAGCCTCCAACCTGATGACAAGAACATCGATTTCTGCTTCCGGTAATTTTTATCCTCTTTTTCTTTTCATGTTCCCCTTCTCTCTTCTTCTGTTCCCCGCCCTGGCCTCCTGCCTCCTCATCTGCCCATCACCTCCTCCTGTGCCCCTCCTTCTTCCCTTTCTCCCATTGTCCTTTCTCCTCTCCTATCAGATCCCTTCTTCTCCAACCCTTTACCTTTCCCACCAACCTGGCTTCACCTGTCACCTTGTCCTCCTCCCCCCGCCCCTGCCGTACCTTTCCAGTCCTGATGAAGGGTCTCAACTGTTTATTCATTTTCATAGGTGCTGCCTGACAGCATTCTCTGTGTGTTGCTCTGGATTTCCAGCATCTGTAGAATCTCTTGTGCTTACTAATGGTACGTCTTTAGAATGTGGGAGGAAACCGGAAGAAACCCATGTGGTCGCGGGGAGAATGTACTGACGGCTTACAGACAGCAACAGGAATCGAACCCTGATCGGTGAACGCTTGTGCTGTAAAGAGATTGCAATGCCTGCTACATTGCCATGCCACACTGTGCACAGCATGGTAGAATGACCAGTCACTGTGTGTAACACAAAATCTTCTAATTGCTCGCATGCTATGTAAAGGTTCGAAGGTTCATTTTAATGTCAAGGTAGGCATTACAATTCAACTCTGATATTCGTCTTCTCCAGATATCCATGAAATACAGAAAAACCATGTGAGTTGTTGAAATAAAAGACACTGACACCCCGCCCCCCCCAACACAAAAAACTAACAGATCGCTCACACGGAAAATAGGAGCTGGAACATCAAAACCCAAACCTCCAACCCCTTGCTTGCAAAAAAAACACGACAGTAACATCAAACCTCCAACCCCTCCCTTGCAAGAAAAAGTGACAATAACATCAAGCCTACAACCCCCTCCCTCGCAGAAAAGAGCAGCGGCAATAGTGTCAAACCCCAACCCCCTCTCTCTCACACAAACACCAGCAGATTGCCCTCACAGAGAAACACCGACAAGAGCACCAGCCCCAAATCAGCAAGTCCTCCCTCTCTCAAAAGATAATATATTGCCCACCTGCCAATCGGCAGCAAGAAAGAAAACACCGAAGCTGAATGAGTCCAATATAAAGTACGGTCCAATAATCACATGTCTCAGAATATTGAAAATATCCTCCCATCAGCATATGAAGAGAGTGACTGCTCAAACTCATTTCTTCTGTGAAACAACACACATAAAAGTTGCTGGTGAACGCAGCAGGCCAGGCAGCATCTCTAGGAAGAGGTACAGTCGACGTTTTGGGCTGAGACACTTCGTCAGGACTAACTGAAAGAAGAGGTAGTAAGAGATTCTGTGAAGAGTGACTGTCATGCCGGGTCCAAACGTCACCGACCTGGCTACTGACCACCGTTGACACCGTGGCCTCCGTGGAGAGCGACTACTGACCTCCCCTGCGTTCGCCTTGATGCTTCAGTATTCCTCAACACTTCAAAATGGAGTCATTCATGACCCTGCACCCTCTGGTCTTCTCTACAAGGCAGCTCTTGTTCTCAGTTGTTTTCGGGACCCCGTCTCTGTCTTCTCCACAAGGCAGTCCGTGCTCTTGGTCCTCTCTGGATACAGCAGAGCCCCAGGTTATTCGATCAAATTGCAAACTGTATGTCACAGGCTTCGTAAAACAATCGAGACAAAAAACAAGCAGAAGACTTAGCAATCTCTTCAATTATTTCACTTTCTCTATCTGGAAGATGTCACATGAGGAATCATTGTTTGCTGGCACCATCTTGACCAGAAGTTACCATAGAACAGTAAAGCACAGGAACAGGCTCTTCAGCCCATCAAGTCTGTGCCAATTTACTTGATAATTGGTTTATTACTGTCACAGGTACCAGTATACAGTGAAAAGCTTTTGTTTGCTTCCCATCCAGACAGATCGTTCCATATGTAAGAGCACTGAAGCAGTGAAGAGGAAAACAACAACAGAATGCAGAATGTACAGTAGTATGAAATTTACAGAGAAAGTTACTGGCAAGTGAAGTGCATGGTGCAAAGTGAGACATATTTGGAGATCAAGTGTTTATCTCAGGGAGCCTGGTGGTTCGTGCTTTCAAGCTTTTGTACCTTCTGTCTGACAGGGGAGGGGAAATTAGAGAATGACCAGGGTGGGAGGGACCCTTAGCTGCTTTACCAAGACAGTGGGAGGTGTAGACAGATTCGATGGAGGGCAGACTGATTTCTGTGATAGACTGGGCCAAAGTCACAATTCTGCAAATTCTTGCGATCTTGGGCAGAGCAGTCACCAGAGATCTATCCAGATTTAAACTGTACATTTGCCTGTGTGTGCTCTGTGTCCCACCACTGGCCCCTCTGTAAAGACAGGTGTGAGTTCCCCTTCCTGAAGTCCACAATCAGTTCTTCTCTGACATCTACAGTTGTCATGCTGCTCTATCAGCTGACCTAACTCACCCCTCTATGTCTCCTTGTCGCCACCTGAGATTTGTCCAACAACTGTGGTGTCATCAGTGAATTTATAAATGCCAGTTGAGCTGTACTTAGCCACACAGTCATGAGTGTAGAGAGAGTAGAGCAGTGGGCTAAAAGCACATCCTTTGCACCTGTGTTGATTGTCAGCCAGGAAATGTTTTTACCAATCTGGGGCTTGTGTCGCTGAGTGGGAGGAAACCAGGGAACTCTGAGGAAACCTGTGTGGTCACGGCCCCAACAGCCTTGCCTCTCTCAATAGTGTGGAGTATATCCCATCAGGCCGTAGGAGATTATTTACCTTAATGTTTTTCAAGAGACCCAACACTACCTCTTCCTTCATCTCAAAAGCCCTAGCATATTGGCATCCTCCACACTGATATCACTACCCTCCGGTTCTTCTTGGATGCCAAGTACTTATTTAGGACCTTGCCCCTCCAACTACAGGCCCCCTCTTTTATCCCTCAGTGGTTCCCCTTCTCCATAGTTTTCCTCTTGCACTTAATGTTGGTGTGGAACGCTATGGAATTCCCTTTAATCCTCCGAGCCAAGGATTCTTCATGGGCTTTCTGAATTCCCTTCCTGACTTCTTTTCAAGCTTCTTTATAATCCCTAAGGGCCCTGTTTAATTTGCCTGGATTAGAGGACATGTACCATAAATACTTGTAAAATATTATCTGATAAAGCCACAGAGATTCTAAGAGGCCGCTTTGATCCCACTGATTGAACTAGTACTGACACCTTTGATGAAAGCACTGAAACAGTTACCTCCTATATCAGCTTTTGTTGAAGGTGCTTGCATCCCCACTTCAGCAATAATAAACCCTGGTTCAACACAGAGCTTGGACAGCTTTGTTTGAAGAGGAGGAGGCCTACAGGAGTGGAGGTAAAGGGGAGTTCAGAAAGGGCAAGTACACCCTGGTCAGACCCCTCTTGGAGAATTGTGTTCAGTTCTGGTCACGTCACTACAGGAAGGATGTGGATACTATAGAGGGTGCAGAGGAGATTTACAAGGATGTTGCCTGGATTGGAGGGTGTACTTTATGAGAATAGGTTGAGTGAACTTGGCCTTTTCTCCTTGGAATGACTGAGGATGAGAGGTGACCTGATAGAGATGTATAAGATGATGAGAGGCATTAATTGTGTGGATAGCCAGAGGCTTTTTCCCAGGCTGAAATGGCTAACACAAGGGGGCATAGTTTTAAGGTGGTTGGATATGAGTACCGAGGGGTTGTCAGGGGTAAGGTTTTCCACACAGAGTGGTGAGTGCGTGGAATGCACTGCCAGCGACAGTGGTGGAGCCAGACACAATAGGGTCTTTTAAGAGATTCTTAGATAGGTACATGGAGCTTAGGAAAATAGAGGGCTATGCGGTAGGGAAATTCTAGGCAGTTTCTAGAGTAGGTTACATGGTCAGCACAACATTATGGGCCGAAGGGCCTGTAGTGTGCTGTAGATTTCTATGTTCTATGTACATGCTGGAGAAACCACTCAGAGCTGCTGAATTCCATTGTTCAGTCAAACTGGAAAGCCAGTGTTCTTCAGTCTGGAAAGACCAACACTACCTACATAAAGAAGGCCCCCCCACCCCAGCCCTGGTGACCCCCTCCTCCCTAAGTGAGTTCAACTGCAGATGTGACTCACAGATCACACATCAAAGACCTGTTCAGCCATACCACTGCCAGCACCCCTCACCTTTGTTGTTAAGGAAGAGGAGGTGTGGAAGCTGTTCAGGAAGCAAAATATCAAGCAGGGCGCTGGCCCTGACTCTCTCTCCCCTGCCAGCCTTAAACACTGTGCTAACCAACTGTCTACAGTCTATAAACATTCCCTATCAGTATCTTAAACTATGCACGGCTCAAACAACCTGATATTATTCATTCCTAAAGGTATCTAAGATTACTGTGCTCAGTGACAATAGGCCAGATGCACTCACATCAGTTGTAATGAAGACTTTTTGAAAGGCTGGTCATGTCATTTTTCAAATCCATTTCTCACAGATTTTCTACATCAGCAGCAGTTCACCTACAGAGCCAGCAGAGGTGTAGATGATGCAGTTAACATCAGTCTGGACTTCATACTACAGCTACTGGACTCCCTTTCAGTTCTGCATTCAATACCATTGTCTCTGAGCTTCTGCAACAGAAACATAATGTACCAGGTTCCATCTGCAGGAGGATCACAAACTTCTCTGACAAGAGGCAGTATGTGGGACTGGACAAGTACATCTCTATATCCTGGTGTATCACAGTGCTGTGTTCTCTGTATACCAGTGACTGCATCTTCAGTGATCCATCAGTAAAGGTTGCAGACGACAAATCCAAATACCACTAGGAAGTAAGCAAGCTTTTGTCTTGCTACAATCACAACTGGGAGCTAACTGCCCTCAAAACTGGAAATGCATATCAACTTGAGGGGTGTGTCCCTCCACATACTCCTCATTAACGAACAACTCTGCAGCTGGCACTGTTTCAACATTCAGTTTGCTGAGCATTATTACTTCTCAGGACCTCATAACCCCTCGTTAACAAAAAGGCTCGGCAGAGAATGGACTTCTTGTGACAGCGGGTAAAATTGGAGGGCATATGGAACAAGATTGCAGGGAGAGTGATTGAGACTGGCACTTGGCTGCATTAAATTCCATCTGCCGTTTATCAGCCCACTTTTCCAGCTGGCACAGACCTTGCTGCAAGCTTCGATAGTCTTCCTCATTGTCCACTACATGGATGTGCAGGCACAGAGGGGTATGGGCCGAAGGAAGGAAATTGGGTTGGGCTGGGTGGGATTTGTCGTCAGTATGCTCTCAGTGGGCCACAGAGCCTGTTTCGATGCTATATTGCTCTATATGTACCTGAGAAATGCTGAAGAGTGCCATCAACCTAGAAATCTGCCACCCAGTCCCCTTCCACTGGTGCACAGAGCAACCTCTCTGACTGCCAGACCCAAAGAAAGTCCAGCATCTTGCTAACCTTGTGCCGTTGTGTAGAGATGAATGCCAAGCAAAAAGATTTCAGTATGCTTTAGCATTTTAGAGTAGATGTCCCTCATGCGTTCACTCCTGGTAATGAAGCACCACAATGCTGGAGCAACTCAGCAGGTCGGGCAGCACCTATGGAAAGGAATAAACAGTTGCCATTTCAGACTGAGACCCTTCATCGTTTTGTAATGAATATCATTTAACTCTGATCAGCCTGTCAGTGGTGTATCTATGGTGTGGCTGTAGAGTGATCTAACATGGACTCGGGCTTTTTGCCCCAACTCGGCCATGCTTGACTATTTGAACTAGTCCTATTTGACTGCGTATGGCCCATATCCCTGTAAACCTTTCAGATCCATGGACCTGTACAAATGCCCGTTATCTGTTGTAATTGTACCCTCCTCTGGCAACTTGTTGCACCTACCCACCATCTTCCCTCTTTCCCTCATTCCCTCATTCTATGCTCTCTAGGTTTGAACTCTCCTACCCTGGAGAAAAGACTGACCAGAGATGAGATAAAGCCCCTCATGATTTTATAAGCCTCTCTAAGGTCACTCATCAGCCTTCTTTACTTCAGGAAAGGAAAAAGTCCCAGCCTATCTGTTCTTCTTTGTTACCCAGTCCTGGGCACATCCTCCTCAATCTTTTCTCGTGCCCTTTCCAGTATTGCATACTCTTCCTATTGCAGGACAACTGGAACAGTCTGCCGCACTGCAAATGGGTGTTCTGTTGACATCTTGTACAACTGGAACAATGAAAGACTGTAGCATATTGAGAAAGGAGGTTAGCAACAGGAGAAGGCGTTCTCTAGATTTATGGAGGTGGGCTAGACCAGGCTGACAGCTGCTGAGGACTGGGTATTTTGTGAACAGAACTCAGAGCAGTCAGTTCAACTCCCGACGAAGTTGTACAAACCAGGGGTAGGACCCGTTTGGGTACAAGGAGTGGTGTTTTTATAGTCACACCTGACAATAGGTGCAGCGTCACAGGGGTCAGGACCAAGAGGCACACAGGGAACACACAGGAGAAGATCATAAGATATAGGAGTAGAGTTAGGCCATTCAGCCCATCGAGTCTGCTCTGCCATTCCATCATGGCTGTTTTATTATCACTTTCAACTCATATTCTGCTGCTTTTCCCCATAGCCTTTTAAAACTCTTCGCTAATCACCAGCCTATCAACTTCTGCTTTAAATATATCCAGTGACTTGGTCTTCACAGCCATCTGTGGCAATGATTCACCACTGAGAGATAAACACGAGGTCAAAGGACAGAGACCAGAGGATGGTCACTGTGTGGGCACAAATAAAGGAACGGAAAGCGCACAGTAATAGCAATGAAAGGTGATACAGCACCGTGCGCGGGATATGTACTGATGGCACCGTACACGCGATGTTGTGTACTGACGGCACCGTACACGGGATGTTGTGTACTGACGGCACCGTGCGCGGGAGGTTGTGTACTGACGGCACCGTACACGGGATGTTGTGTACTGACGGCACCGTGCGCGGGATATGTACTGACGGCACCGTGCGCGGGATATGTACTGACGGCACCGTGCGCGGGAGGTTGTGTACTGACGGCACCGTACACGGGATGTTGTGTACTGACGGCACCGTACGCGGGATGTTGTGTACTGACGGCTGCAGCACAGGCCAGTGTCTGGAGATAATGAACAACCAGGGTGAACTATTCAGCAACAAATGACAGCAGCACAGTGAGCTCCTGCTAATGGGGCTCGGGCACGGTACTGAGAGTGGAGAAAGTGGCCATAGGTAGAGCAGCATTGACACAGGCCCTGGCTCTGAGTGTAACCATATTGTTGTGTGTTTCTAGGCTCAATCAGAGTGCATGCCTGACCCTGGGAGATGTCACCACCATCAACCTGACCTCCTTAAACGGAGGCGTGGCCTTCAACATTGTCCCTGATGAGCTAACAGCCAGCTTTGACATCCGGATCCCTCCCACTGTAGACCTCAAGGTACGTCGTGGTCTGTTAAGTGGTTTACAATGCCAGAAGGAAAGGGAGGTGCCTTGCGTGTGTATATTAGAGGACAGAGGGAGGCCTGTCCTTCACTGGCCAGTGATGGTGAGTCTACTCTTGTACATCCGTAGATGAGACCAATATCATTGTCTGTCTTGTTTCAGGCATTTGAGGAGCAGATGAAGGAGTGGTGCCAGGATGCAGGGGAAGGTGTTCTCTGTGAGTTTTTTCAGGTAATGGTTGACATCTGTGAGAACCTGTGTTTATTACTCTGATAGCATGCGGTGACGTAGCTCCCAGGAACAACATGGTGGATTGTGTGGAGTACATCTTTCAGCTCAGAACATGTGTGCGGTGTAACTCTCCCCACCACTGCTCTGCTGAGTGAAGTGTCTAGACACAGACACAGTTGACACAGTTTGTCCAGGCTAGTCTGCATTGCTGTGGGTGATGTGTCTACAAACACTGCCTCCCGTACTGATGTGGTTTGTCAGCCTGGTCACCCCTCTATCTAGACTGGTGATGCTGCACATTACTGGTGTGTCTGGACTGGCCCTTGTCTAGACTGGTGATGCATGTTACTGGGGTGTTTAGACTGGCCCTTGTCTAGACTGGTGATGCTGCATGTTACCGGGGTGTCTGGACTGGCCCTTGTCTAGACTGGTGATGCATGTTACTGGGGTGTCAGGACTGGCCCTTGTCGAGACTGGTGATGCTGCACGTTTCTGGGGTGTCTGGACTGGCCCTTGTCTAGACTGGTGATGCTGCACGTTTCTGGGGTGTCTGGACTGGCCCTTGTCTAGACTGGTGATGCTGCACGTTTCTGGGGTGTCTGGACTGGCCCTTGTCTAGACTGGTGATGCTGCATGTTACCGGGGTGTCTGGACTGGCCCTTGTCTAGACTGGTGATGCTGCATGTTACCGGGGTGTCTGGACTGGCCCTTGTCTAGACTGGTGATGCTGCATGTTACCGGGGTGTCTGGACTGGCCCTTGTCTAGACTGGTGATGCTGCATGTTACCGGGGTGTCTGGACTGGCCTTCATGCTGTCCCACTCCCCATGAGCCCAGGTACAGATTCAGATCTATTAATCAGGTTACATGGAAACATACAGAGAGATATGCTGTTTGCATTAACAACCAGCAGGGGGCAGCCCGCAAGTGTTGCCACACATCCTGGCACCAACAGAGCATGTCTACAGTGATCGACAAAACAACGCAAACAACAACAGGTCAACAATACAACAAAACAGCAAGTGCTGATCAACAGATAGCCTGCAGGAGACGATGAAAGCTTGATATGTTGATGTCTGAGGCAGCAGAGAGATAGATGGTGGTGGGCTTCACAATGCCAATGGGGTCACTTCCACAACTGAGGAAGGGGAGGGGGATTGATCAGAAGTTTGGGCCCAGAAACCACTTAGGATGTTTGCAATGTGCTTAGCGATGGGTCTGTGTTGTGCAGCGATGTGGGCCGTGTACTGAGTTTGCATACTGGTCTGTGTCCTGCGTGTGTGTACTGAGTTTGCATACTGGTCTGTGTACTGGGCTGTGTTTTTGGATACTCACTGCTCTGAATTTCCCTCCCAGAAAAACATGAACAAGGAGCTGACTTCTATCGACCAGTCGGATCCGTGGTGGAGCGCCTTCAGTAACGCTTGTCTCCAGATGTGCGTGGGTGTACGGGGGGTGGGGGAAGTGGGGGGCAAAGTTCGGATCTCGGTGTTCCTTTGACGCAGTACCGTGTCCCACTATCATCCCCTCTCCTCCCCGTCACTCTCGCCCCTCACTATCTCTACTCACTGGCTGCCTTCCTCTCACTGTCCCTCCCTTAGCTTCCTTGTGTTTCCCCTTCCCCTACCGTGGATGTGACCCTCTCACTCTCTTTCCTGAATCCACTCCTCTAACACAGTCAACCTCTCACACTGCCCTCATACCACATCCCTTTTGCACTTACTCCCACTCCTCGCCGCTGTCCTCACCCCCAGCTTCTTCCATCCCCCTGTCCCTCCACAAGCCCTCTTCACTCACTCCCCTCACCCCATTCATCACCTCACTGAGGAGGATATACTTTGATCCAGCCCCAGGGTACTTCTGAGCATTTGTTCTCCATATTTGGGTAACTACCTCGTGCCCTCTGACCCCTGACCCTGAGGGTATGCACTGTTGAACTCTTTGGCACTGTCTCTTCACTTTAGTAGGGGCTGTATACAATCTCATATCTACGTTTCAATAGGGGTCTGCATATTGACCTGTGTCTGGGTGTATGGCAAGCTGTGGGTTCCTGTGTCTGGGTCAGGGATGTCCTTACCTGCCAGTTGTGAGCCCACATTCACTCACACTTCCTCTGTTTCAGGGGCATGACTGTGAAAACTGAGATCTTCTCTGCAGCCACCGACAGCCGATTTATTCGGGAGGTAAGCCCTATTGCGGCAGCCTAGAATTCACCCATCGCTGGGGATCGTGGAACGTGGACAAAGTGTACCACCGTTGTGTGTAGGGTGTGGAGTGTGTGTATGTGTCATGGGATCAAAGCTCAAAGTAAAATTTATTATCAGAGTACGTACATGCCACCACACACGACCCTGTGATTCTTTTTCCTGCTGGGCATACTCAGCAAATCTATAGAATAGTAACTGTAAGCAGGATCAATAGGTTTCAACCGTACATTTAATAGAAACATAGAAACATAGAAAATAGGTGCAGGAGTAGGCCATTCGGCCCTTCGAGCCTGCACCGCCATTTATTATGATCATGGCTGATCATCCAACTCAGAACCCAGCCTTCCCTCCATACCCCCTGACCCCTGTAGCCACAAGGGCCATATCTAACTTCCTTTTAAACATAGCTAATGAACTGGCCTCAACAGTTTGCTGTGGCAGAGAATTCCACAGATTCACCACTCTCTGTGTGAAGAAGTTTAATGTATACAATATACATCCTGAAATTCTTTTTCTTTGCAAACATCCACCAAAACAGAGGAGTGCCCCAAAAGATGAATGACAATTAAATGTTAGAACTCCAAAGTCCCCCCCAGCCCCCCTCAATGATCCCCTTCCCCCACCAGCAAAACAAAAGCATTGGCACTGAGCAGTCAAGCATGTAGCAAAACATCAATAAATCACAGACTTACAGTACCCCAAAGACTACTCGTTCACCTGGTAATTCGACATATCACAGGTTTTCTCTCTCTCCCTAAGGGACAAAGGGATGTCTCCATTTCACACTGAGAGGGGAGACATAAACAACTCGCTGATTTATGATGTTAAAAGTCTGTTGCGTTGCTTTTTCCGAGCTCTGCGCCCAGAAAGGTCAGATCTCTCGACACACAACCCCTGGCAGCTAACCCGCTGCTCCCGATGTTCCGTGTTCTCCCAAGACGCCTCAGTCAGGGGCACCGGGGTTGAACCAGCCTGTCTCCAGAGCCACGAAAATCCGGCACCCTGAAGGTGCACTAGTCTTCCAGGCCGTATCCTTGACATATCGAAAAGCGGCCGGTTGTGAGGCCCTGAGAGCGGGTCCCATTCCTGCAAAGGACCAAAGTCAGCATGTAACTCCAGGTCAGGGTCTTCAAAAGAAACCCCCACACCCTGAAAAGGGAAAAAAGAGATATCAAATATAGAAATAGAGCTGTTTCCAAAGATGCGAGCAAAGGAGTCGCCGTTTAGCGCCATCTTGACTTTGCCCCACCTCCACGGGATCAATGAAAGAGCAAGTAGAGCATAGAAAACTACAAACTCTGCAAATGTAAATCTAAATACTTAAATAGCAATAAATAACAAGAGCATGAAATAACAAGATAAAATCATTAAAGTGAGATCAATGGTTGTGGGGACATCAGAATTAGAATGAGTGTAAGTTGTCCCTTTATGATCAAGGGCCTGATGATTGAGGGGTAGTAATTGTTCTTGAACCTGGTGGTGTGAATCCTGAGGCACCTGTACCTTCTACCTGATGGCAGCAGCGAGAAAAGAGCATGGTCTGGGTGGTGAGGATTTTTGTTGATGGATTCTGCTTTTCTACGGCACCATTTCATGTAGATGTGCTCAATGATTGGGAGGGTTACCTGTGATGTGCTGGGCCAAATTCACTACCATTTGTAGGATTTTCCACTCGGGTATTGGTGTTCCCATATATAGGGTGTGTATAGGGCATATATAGGGTGTATGTGGTGCACATATACAGTACCTATAAAAAGTATTCAGCCCCCTTGGAAATTTTCATGTTTTATAGTTTTACAACATTTAATAACTTGAATATTAAATAATTAGGCTTTTTGTGATACTGATCAATAGAAAAAGACTCTGGTGTCAAAATGAAAACAGATCTCTACAAAGTGATCTAAATTAATTACAAATTTAAAACACAATATAATTGATTGCATAAGTATTCACCTCCTTCAAGTCAATATTTAGTAGATGCACCTCTGGCAGCAATTACAGCCTTGAGTCTGTGTGGATAGGTCTCTATCAGCTTTGCACATCTAGACGCTGCAATTTTCCCCCATCCTGCTCAAGCTCTGTCAGATTGCATGGGGATCGTGAATAAACAGGCCTTTGCGAGTCCAGCCACAAACTTTCAATTGGATTGAGGTCTGGACTCTGGCTTGGCCACTCCAGGACATTAACTTTGTTGTTTTTAAGCCTTTCCTGTGTAACTTTGGCTTTATGCTTGGGGTCATTGTTTTGCTGAAAAACAAATCTTCTCCCAAGTCACAGTTCTATTGCAGACTGCATCAGGTCTTCCTCCAGGATTTCCCTGTATTTTGCTGCATTCATTTTACCCTCCACCTTCACAAGCCTTCCAGGTCCTGCTGCAGTGAAGCACCACCACAGCATGATGCATGGACCACCATGCTTCACGGTAGGGATGGTGTGTTTTTGATGATGTGCAGTGTTCGGCTTATGTCAAACGTAGCATTTAGTCTGATGGCCTAAAGGCTCAAATTTGGTTTAATCACATCATTGAACCTTCATCCAGCTGACTTCAGAGTCTCTCTTTCTGGAAAACTCTAGGGGAGATTTCATGTGAGTTTTTTTTTCAACAGTGTCTTTCTCTCTGCCACTATCCGATAAAGCTGCAACTGGAGAAGCACTGGGGCAACAGTTGTATGCGCAGTCTCTCCCATCTCAGCTGCTGAATCTTGTAACTCCTCCAGAGCTGTCATTAGTCTCTTGGTGGCTTCCCTCACGAGTCCCCTTCTTGCACGGTCACTCAGTTTTTGAGGATGGCTGCTCTAGGCAGATTTACAGCTGTGCCATACTCTTTCTATTTCTTGATGATTGACTTAACTGTACTCCAAGGGATATTCAGCGACTTGCTAATTTTCTTGTATCCATCTCCTGACTTGTGTCGTTCTGAATTGAATGATCATTATTGTCATTACAATGAAACTCGGTTTGACTTCCTCTCAGGCAATTAATAAAGCGGTAGATAAAAACAAGACAGTTAGAGAAAAACAGTATTAAATAGATAAGTAACAGAAAATAAGTTGCAGCAGCACCAGAATATCACAGTAATGCACAAAGTGCCGTTAGTGCAAGTATTTGAGTCCTTGTGTATGCATGTGTGTGCTCACAGTTTCAGTCATTGTTCTGTGCGAGTGGTGTGATGGAGGCCACAGCTCTGGGATAGAAGCTGTTCCTCAGTCTATTTGTTCTGGCTTTTAGTGTCCTGAACCTTTTGCTGGACGGCAGCCGGTCAAACAGGGAGTGTCCGGGGTGTGTGGTGTCTCTGGTTATGCTGATTGCTTTCCTCCTGAGTCTACTGGAATAGATGGTGTCCAGTCCTGGGAGCTCCATCCTGACAATTCACTGGGCCGCCTTCACCACGCGATGCAGGTCTTGTCGCTCAGCGGCTGTGCAGCTGGCATACCACACGGTGGCGCTGTTGGTCAGGGTGGTTTCAATTGTGCTTCTGTAGCAGTTAAGCAACAGCTTTTGTGGAAATTTGGTCTCTTTCAGCTTTTTGCCAGGATACTGACTCACCAGCAGTTAGAATTTCCCGATACATGGAAGTCTTTTTCTGTTGATCAGTGTCGTAAAAGCCAAATTAAATTCGCTGTGATTCAATGTTGTAAAACAATAAAACATGAAAAATTCTAAAGGGGGGAGCTGAATACTTTTTACCAACATGGTACTGTGTGTGTAAATTAGTTTATTATTATCAAATGTAGTGAGATACAGTGAGGAACCTGTCTTGCGTACTGTTCATACAGATCAAATTATTTCAGCAGTGCATTGATACAAGATGTTAGCTATTTAAGGAGGACCTGAGGAGAGTTTTCTCAGAGGGTGGAACGAGCTGCCCGCAGAAGTGGTGGATTGGGGTTTGGTTCAACACTTAAGGGAAGTGTGTACATGGAAGGGAAGGGTATGAGGGCTGTGGACCAGGTGGGGGCTGATGGGGCAAGGCCGGTAATAGGTCACCACGGACTAGATGGACTGCAATATCTATTTCTGTGCCGTCATGCTGTCTGACTATTGCAGTAACAGGCACTGAGTAAAGTGTTACATTACAAAGAAGGTGCAAGGTCATAATGATGTGGTGTGAGGTCGAAGTTCATCTTATTGCCCTAGGAGGTGTTCAATTGTCTTATAACAGTGGGATAGATGCTGTCCTTGAGCCTGGAGGTACGTGCCATCAGGTTTTTGGATCTTCTGCTTGATGTGAATGGGCAGAACAAGATCTGGTTTATTAACACTGACATACGGTATGTTGTGAAATCTGTAGTTCTGCAGCAGCAGTACAGTGTAAAGTCATAAAATGACCCAAATATCACAAAATAACAAATAGTGCAAAAATAATAATAATGAGGTAGTGTTCATGGATTTACAGACTGCCAGCAATCTGCTGGCCGAGTGTAAAAGCAATTTCAGAATCATTACATTTGGGTCTTTACCTCCTCCCGGACAGTAGTAATGAAAAGGGGGCACGCCGGGAGTCCTCAGAGAGAGAGATGCTGCCTTCTTGAGACACTGACTCTTGAAGATGTCTTCATGATGGGGAGGCTTTTACTGGCAGCAACTTGTGGCAGCCTCTTCCAACCCTGTGCATTGGAGCCTCTATACCAGATGGTGAGGCAGCCAGTCCCTATAACCACCGTACATCCATAGAGTCTTTGACGGCATGCCAGCTCCTAATGAAGTAGAGCCTCTGGTCTGCCTTCTTCATGACTGCATCGCTGTGGTGTGCCCAGGGTAGATCTACTGAGATGCTGGCACCCGGGAACGAGAAGCTGCTCAGCTTTTCCACCAATAACCCCTCGATGAGGACAGGTGTGCCTTCTCCCAACTTCCCCTCTGTCTCCCACAATCAGTTCCTTGGTCTTGCTGACACTGAGTGTGTGGTTGTCATTGCAACACCCGGTCTGGTTGTAAACAACAGAGCAACAGGAGCCACATTCCAGTCTTAAGGAACTTTCCCCCTGCTGACATTGAAACGAATACACTCATAGATCAGTGCATCTAGTCCATGCTGAAACCATTCAAACTGCTTACTCCCATCAGCCTGCACCTCCATAGCCCTACCATCCATGTACCTATCCAAACTTTTCTTAAACATTGAAATTGAGCTTGCATGCTCCACTTGTGCTGGCAGCTCATTCCACACTCTCAGAACGCTCTGAGTGAAGTTTCCCCTCATGTTCCCCTTAAACTTTTCACCTTTCACACTTAACCCATGACCTCTGGTTGTAGTTCCACCCAACCTTAGTGTAAAAAGCTGCTTGCATTTACTCTGTCTATACCCCAAAACTGCACAATACTCAAAATTAGGCCTCACCAATGTCTTATACAACTTCAACGTAACGTCCCAACTCTTGTATGCAATACTTCGATTTATGAAGGCCAATGTGCCAAAAGTTCTCTATATGACCCTATCTACCTGTGATGCCACTTTCAGTGAGTTATGGATCTTTATTTCCAGATCCCTTTATTCTACCACACTCCTCAGTGCCCTGCTGTTCACTGTGTAAGACCTACCCTGGTTGGTCCTACTGAAGAGCAACACCTCACACTTGTCTGCATTAAATTCCATCTGCCATTTTTCAGCCTATTTTATCATCTGATCCAGATCCCTATGCAAGCCATGATAGTTTTCCTTGCTGTCCAGTACACCCCAAATCTTGGTGTCATCCGCAAATTTGCTGATCCAGTTACCATATTATCATCCAGATCATTGATATAGATGACAAACAACAAAGGACCCAGCACTGATCCCTGCGGCACTCCACTAGTCACAGGCCTCCACTCAAAGAGGCAACCCTCTACTACCACTCTCTGGCTTCCCCCACAAAGCCAATGTCTAATCTAATTTACTACCTCATCTTGAATGCCGACTGACTGAACCTTCTTGACCAGACTCCCATGTGGGATCTTGTCAAATGCCTCGCTAAAGTCCATGTAGACAACATCTGCTGCCTTTCCTTCATCCACTTTCCTGGTAACTTCCTTGAAAAACTGCAAGATTGGTTAGTCATAGTCTACCATGCTGACTATCCTTAATCAGTCCATGTCTGTCCAAATACTTATATATCCGGTCCCTTAGAACACCTTCCAATAGCTTTCCCACAATGGATGTCGGACTCACCGACCTATAATTTCCTGGTTTATGTTTAGAGCCCTTTTTAAACAGCGGAATAACATTAGCCGTCTTCCAATATCTCTGCAAGGACCTCCGCAACTTCCTCTCTAGCTACCCACAAATTCCGGGGATGTGCTCAGCCAGGCCCTGGGATTTATCCACCTTAATGCACTGTAAGGTTGTAAATAACTCCTTCCTGGTAATAGAGATGATATATCCTCCAAAACATCTGCCCTTGTTTGTCTTACCTCTTGAGCAACCAGGATTTTCTCCTCAGTAAATGCCAATAAGAAATATGCAGCTGGAGACATGGGTTGCCCTACTGATCCTTAGGGTACTCTCTCCCTAGCTAGCTTTTTACTCGTAATATGCCATTGAACCTCTTGGGCTTTTCCTTAACCTCACCTGCCAGATCCACCTCGTGCCCTCTCTTTGTCCTGATTTCTCTCTTAAATTTATTCTTAACCTTTTTTTGACCAGAGCTTCAATATCTCTCATTGGTCACCCTTCACTAAACTTGCCAGGTTTAGCCTTCACCCTAACCTGTGGATCAGGTCTATCTTTCTCCATCACTACCTTGAAACTGGTAGAATTATGGTGCTCCAAAGTGTTCCCTGACTGTCACTGTCCCTGCCTCGCCCCTTTAGAGAAGGGCCTGTTTTGGACCCTCCTGAAAAGAGCCGTCCAGATATTGATTCAGGAGACTTTCCTGGACACACTTCACAAATCCTGTCCCGATAAGGCCTTGACTCTCTGGGTGGCTTGGTCAATACAGCGGAAATTAAAATCTCTCACTAATACATCTCTGTTATTCTTAAAATTATTGGTAATTTTTTCCTACACATCTACTCTTCAAATTGCCGCTGCTTGTTTGGTGAGGGGGGGAAGGGGGTCTATAATGCAGCCCCTCTGGAACGACTCCATTTTTCTTCCTTTTAATTTCTATCCATTTGGCCTCACTGGGCGATCCCCCCAAGAATGTCACTGCTGTTACCTTGTCCCTTATCAGAAAGGCTACACACTCTCCTCGCTTATCTGTCCCTCTGCCATACCTGAACAGTCCTGCCCTTCTTTCAGCCATGTTTCTCAGAATTAATCCACACTGAGTTCATTAGCCTGACCTGTCACGCCTCATGTATAAAAATGAATGCAGACTAACTGAGTTTTCCTTTCCTGGCTATCCTGATTAACTGAGATTGCTCCCACTGGCTGCTACTTTGTGTGTGTGGTGAGCCGGATGGGTGTGTGTGGTGTGGAGGTTGCATTTGGAACAAGGTTATATGCTCTGCTGCCATTGTGACCCTTGTCTGTCTCCCACAGATGGGATACCCAGCGATCGGCTTCTCCCCAATGAACCACACACCGATCCTGCTGCATGACCACAACGAGCACCTCAACGAGAGGGTCTTCCTCACCGGGATCGACATCTACTCCAACCTCATCTCTGCCCTCGCCCAGGTCCCAACCCTCGCAGAGGAGGCCTGAGGGAGCAGGACTCACTACACGCTCAACTCCACCCTTCCTGTTCACCCTCCTCCTCCTCCCCCCCAGTTCCCTACCCCACTCCCCCTCCCTCTCCTCCTCCCTCTCCTCCTCCCCTTCCTCCCCTTCTCCTATCCCACCTCCTACTACCCCATTCTCCCGAGCAAACTCTGCACACTGTATTACCTCACTTTGACACTCTCAGGCTCATTAGATTTACCATTAGGCCTTCCTCTGGCCCATGAATTGTCTCCCACTTCTTCTCTCTGTCCAGTCAGCTGCCTTGAGCTCAGGGAAACCTTTATACATTTTGAAACTGAAACTACCACCAGGCTCCTCCAGCAAGGTTTCACATGACCCAGCAAACAACGGGCCTCCAACAAGAACTCCAGGTGCTAGGGCCAGGGCCTCTGCTTGGTGCAGGAGGTTGTGCCTTTACCACAGGGTCCCTCTCTAGCAGAGCAGCCCCTCTGCCAGTCCAGTGGAGAACTCTGGATCAGGGGCAGAGTGGCCAGGAAAACCCCAAGAACCCAGAACTGCTCGAATTTTTGGAGGTAGGGCTGGTGTAACTGTGGTAGGTAGCCTTACCCTGCCCCACCTTTTTATACCCTCCTGAGGGGAGGACCATGTCTGGGGAGAGATGAATCTGTGAAACCCCCCCCCCCCAGAGGAAGAGGGCTGTGTCTGTCATCCCACCCCCCAGAAGAGGGCTGGGTCTGTGACCCCCACCCCCAGAGGAAGAGGGCTGGGTCTGTGGACCCCCCCCTCCCCCAGAGCAAGAGGGCTGGGTCTGTGGGATGCCCGGACCCTCACAATTCAGCCAATGGAAGCATTGTCACTGTAAGCACCGACTCAGTTGGCACCCGTAGACCTCTCCGCCATCCACTAGGTACGTCAGGATTGGAATGGGACATTCCGCACTTGCACACTCAAAAAGCTCGACACCGTTCAAGACAGAACAGTCACTCGAGTGACTCTTCATCCACAACCGTCACGTTCCTTCCCTCCGCCAAGACTCATAGAGACTGCAGTGGGCACCATTCACAGCTTGCAGTGGAATTGTTCACCCGTGCTAGTCCGACTGTGCCTCTCAATCCCGGCTTGTGGGATTCCCGTCCACCACGGCAGCACCTGTCCTAGTCACATGTCGTCCCAACTGCTCCTGGGATTCCCTCCTTACAGCACTGGGAATACCTTCAGCGAGAGGCCAGCGGTGGTTCCCAAAGAAACCTTGCAGAGAGAGGGGATGCAGGTCTCGCTAACAGTGCCTGGAAGGAAAAGGTCGGATTGTGGAAAGGTGGGGCTCCCAGAGACTGGAGTGGAGCTGCAAAACTCTGAATGTGTTTTCTCAAGGCCGTAGAAATAAGAAAACATTGTGTTCTTCCAAAATGAAGCACTGTGCAGCATATACACCGTACAGCCTGCTGTCTCTTGGTTTTTATTGCTCTGACGTTACTGAAGAAATATAAAATATTTATAGCGCAGAAACTAACTAAACATAAGGAAGAAGAACAGGATGCTGTTCTTTCCCTGGACCATGATCTGCCAGTGCAATCTTGTCCACCCCACTTTCTCTCTCCAAAACCCTCAAATCACTTATAGTTCTAAAGTGTAAAACAAGATCTGCAGATGCCGAAAAGGGTCCCGGCCCAAAACGTCACCTGTAATCTTTTCCCTGGACACTGCCTGGCCTGCTGAGCTCCCCCAGCATTTTGTGTGTCTGTTGCCTAGTTCTAATGTCTGATAGTATTCACAATGAACGTGTTTACTGGCTCCATATCCTCAGTTTTCTGAGGATGGGAATTCCAGAGGTTTCATGTCCACTCTGAAAGGAAATCACAAAGGGTTATGTGGCAAGGATACAGGCTCTCAGGCCTAACCAGTCCAGGCTGACCACCCAGCTTATCCCAATTCCCTCTCTTCAGCCCATATCCCTCTAAGCCCAACTCCTCCATGTACCTGTCCAAGTCCTCAAATACCCAGCTGAAGGGCCTTGGCCCAGGGAGTTTACTGTTCAGTTTCCTCTGTAAGTGCTGCCTGACCTGAGTTCCTCCCGTTTGTGTTGCTTCTTATTTGATGCAACCGTACCTTTCTCAACCATTCCATATACTCACCACACAAAAAAGCAATGCCCTTCGGTTTCCCTTTGAAACCTTTACCCTGTGCCTATGCCCCTTAGCTTTGGACTCCCCCAGTCCCAGGGAAAAGGCTTTCATCATCCTTACCTCTGTCCGAAATAAGCGTCTGGTTATTCTGAAACAACGCCTCCCATGGTAGGCTGTGATTGCTTTCTAAGGGACCGAGGGATGGCTTTATTGAGGTATGTATATAAAATCACAAAGGGACCCTGCCTAGCTGTGCAGTCTCGATATCCAACAGCTGCCAGCTCCAGGTGTATGTTGTACTATTTAAGGCAGAACATCAAATCCCATCTCTCTGAGTCTGTCTATGGTTTTGAGCAGTGCTGTCCCTGCTTTATAGAATCAGAGGAAATGTGTATGGTGCCACAGAAGGTGGCAGTATTACTTTGCTTTAGCTGATGGATCCTATTGATCCTGCCATTGCTGTGGGAGGGAGACCTTGGGCAGCGTGCAGTGCACCATCCTGGCATTGAGCACAGGGTGAAGGGAAATGACAGCCCAAGAAAGGAGGAGCCAGTCTCCAGCCCTACTTAGAGCAGCAATCCTGCAGGTTACTGCAACCCCAGCAGGGGGCGCACGGGCACAGCACAGGCATTGGCAGACTGCATGGACAGATGACCGCTGTCAAACAGTACATGTCATCTGTCTGTGTCAGAATCAGGGCCGGGTTTTTTTTAATCACTGACATTTGCCATAAAGTTCGTTGTTTTGCAGCAGCAGTACAGTGCAATACATAAAACATACTACCAATTATGATTTAAAAAAAATTCTTTAGATGGATAAGGACCAGAGGTCAGATGGTGAGTGAGATTAAAAAAATGAAATGACTGGAGATAGGAAGTTCATGGTTACAAAGTTTCTAAGTAAATCTATTACTTAGTTTATGCACTCATGGGCACTTTCTTTGTTACACCTTAAACCTGCTTGTTAATGCAGATATCTAATCAGCCAATCGTGCCAGCAACTCAATGCATAAAAGCATGCAGACATGGTCAAGAGGTTCAGTTGTCATTCAGACGAAACATCAGAATGGGGAAGAAATGTGGTCGAAGTGACTTTGAGCACGGAATAATTATTGGTGCCAGATGGAGTGGTTTGAGTATCTCAGAAACTGCCAATCTCTTGTGATTTTCACGCACAACAGTAGCTAGCGCAGGGTTTCGCAACCTTTTTGATGCCATGGACTAACACCATTGAGCAAGGGCTCTGTGGACCCCAAATGAGGAACCCCTGCTCTTGAGCTTACAGAGAAATGCGTGAATGTAATCCTGTCACCATGGCTCGTAACAAATCAGGCTCGCTAGCGATCTCTGCCTAACAGCCAAATGACTCAGCAATGTATGGGTAATGGTGAGACAAACATCTCCGATCAACAACATACATCTGGCATCAGTCTAATTCGGATTCAACCAAACAGGAAAGTTGAGATACTCCACTGAGGGAACGGAAGTTATGGTGAAAGCTGTATAAATACAGCCCCAGGCAAAACTTAGCATTCATCAGGAAATAATGGAACTTACACAAAGTGGAAGTATATTTACAAATAGTTGATCTTCAACACACAGTTAGAAGAAGTTCAACCAGTGTATAATGTGCACATAACATCAGAACTCATTGCTGGGTAGTTGTGCACTTCGCTTTAGTTATTCACAGCGCTGAACCCAAGTTCTGTGTGAAAGACACCAATCACAATTCAAACTTTCCTCAAATTCTGTTACAAACTAACTGGCTAACTCAAAAGTATTTACACTTCCTCCACGGAACCATTTGCACAAAGAATTTTTTACAACGGTGTCTGTCCATTAGGCAGGGTTCTGTGGACGTCTTCCAACTGTGCTCCTTGCCGCACTTCACTCTCCACCAACCCGAGCAAAAGAGCCAAAACAAACCCACATTCTTCTAGAAATTTGATGCGTCCAATTTCTCTTGAATGTTCCGTGGCATCCCATGGGACAGAATGTTATCAAGACAAACCAGACTGGCTGATATTACATTCCTAAGCTGATCAAATGACTGCTTACCTTAACAGAAACCCAAATACTACACCGTAAAGTTTTTTTTTTAAACAGAAAAGCTGCAGAAAATAAAATAACCAACAGAACAGTTCTAGTACTATAATAAAACAAGTTCTTAACCAGAGATTTGCATGAAAAAAAACAACAAAAAATCCAGTGAGCAGCAGTTTTGTGGGTGAAAGCACCTTGTTAATGAGAGAGGTCAGAGGAGAATGGCCAGACTGGTTCAAGCTGATAGGAAGGTGACATGTTACAACAGTGGTGTGCAGAAGAGCATCTCTGAGGTACCTAATAAAGTGGCCACTGAGTGTATAGTACATATATTGTATATCTAAGGTCGTGCAGATTGAGCAGAAATAGTGAGATCATGTTCATGAGTTCATTTTCTGATCAGAAATCTGATGGTGGAGGGGAAGAAGCTGATTTGAAAACGTTGAATGGGTGCCTTCAGGTTCCTGTATCTCCTCCCTCAAAGCTCAAAGTAAATTTATTATCAAAGTACGTAGATGTCACCAAATACTACCCCGAGATTCATTTTCTTGCTGCCATTCACAGTAGAATAAAGAATGCTATAGAAGCAATGAAAAACTACATCCGAAGAACAAATAGATAAATAACACTGAGTGCGTGAGTTGTACAGTTCTTGAAAGTGAGTCTGCAGGTTGTGGAATCAGTTCAGAGTTGAGGTGAATGAAGTTATCCATGCTAGTTCAGGAGCCTGATGGTTGAGGGGTAATAACTGCTCCTGAACCTGGTGGTGTGGGACCTGAGGCTCCTGTACCCACTTCCTAATGGCAGCAGTGAGAAGAGAGCGTGGACTGGATGGTGGGGTCCTTGATAATGGATGCTGCTTTCTGGTGGCTGGACTCCTTGTAGGTGTGCTCAGTGGTAAGGAGGGCTTTGCCCATGAAGATCTCTGATGGTCGTAATGAGGCATGTCCTGGGTGGGGTGAGTCTTTAATGATTGACAACACTTTTTTGAGAGGTCGCCATACTGTGGGTGTGTGTGTTTCTACCTCAAAAAGATCACACACGCACTATGCAAGTTTCTGAGGAACAAGATCACACTTGGGAGTCAACAGGTCTGTTAAGAGAAGATCCATTCTGACTAATCTGAATGAACTTTATGGAGAGGCAACAATGTAGTTGTCACCTCTCATTTTGTAGTGATGAGGGTAGAGCGGTTGATACAGTTCATAGTACAGACTTTGACAAAACTCCAGGTTAGAGCTGATGGAATCCAAGCAAACTGGATCTAAAATATCCCCGGTCATAGGAGGCTGGTGGTTGCCTTTCTGATTGAAAACCTGTGACCAGTAAGGTACCAAAAGGATTGGTGCTGGCATCCCTGATGTTGGTGATCTATATTAACAACATGGATGTAAATGTCAGTGGCCAAATGTCCTGTGGGGGGAGTGGCTTATTCTGATTGTCAAAAATTGCTTCTCTTGTGATTGGTTAGTTTAGACACTACAGCTGCTTTCCCTATTGGTTGGCTGCCTGGATTTCAAATATCCTGGGTATCTAGAGACCACGTGTGGGAGGTTTTTTCTCTCCCCCTTTCTATAAGGCAAGCGGTGGACATGACCATTGGGAAGGTATGCTCTGGTACACTTTTAGCTAAGTATGTTTGCTAAGTGTACTGTACATATGTCTGTTGAGTATTCAGCTTTGTAGTGTCTCTAACTTGGGGAACATGAATGTTTGGTTGAATTTTTACTGTTTGTAAATGAATGATTAATATACTTATTCTCACTTGCTGGACCTGCAATCCTGGTTCAACATTATGCCAAGTCATTATGTGAATTTAAAATGGAGGCCTGTAGATTCTTGATTAGTAAGGGCTTCAGATGTTATGTGGAGAAGGCAGGAGAATCAGGTTGTGAGGGACGATAAATCAGCCATGATGTGGCAGTAAAGAAGACATGATGGGCTGAATGGCCTAGTTCTGCTCCTATCTCTTATTGTCTAACTATGGGAAAAAGATGATGTTGTTGATAACAAGGAGTGTAGTCTTAGGCCAAAGGGTGATATCAATGAATTGGGGGATCAGATGGAACAATTTAAATGGTAGATGCAATTTAATCCTGAGAATTGGATGTGGGAGGACCACAAGAAGGATGGTAGGTCCCTTGTAGCATTGAGGGGGCTTGATGCACATTTCCACAGTTCCCTGAAGGTGGCAGCATAGGTAGATAGTCTGCTGAATAATAATATTTGACTTCATTAGCCAGGACATATAACCATATAACAATTATAGCATGGAAACAGACCATCTCGGCCCTTCTAGTCCGTGCCGAACTCCCGCTCTCACCTAGTCCCACCGACCTGCTCTCAGCCCATAACCCTCCATTCCTTTCCTGTCCATATATCTATCCAATTTAATTTTAAACGACAACATCGAACCTGCCTCAACCACTTCTGCTGGAAGCTCGTTCCACACAGCCACCATTCTCTGAGTAAAGAAGTTCTCCCTCATGTTACCCCTAAGCTTTTGCCCTTTAACTCTCAACTCATGTCCTCTTGTTTGAATCTCCCCCATTCTCAATGGAAAAAGCCTATCCACGTCAACTCTATCAATCCCCCTCATAATTTTAAACACCTCTATCAAGTCCCCCCTCAACCTTCTATGCTCCAAAGAATAACTTGTTCAACCTTTCTCTGTATCTTAGGAGATGAAACCCAGGCAACATTTTAGTAAACTTCCTCTGTACTCTCTCAATTTTATTGACATCTTTCCTATAATTTGGTGACCAGAACTGTACACAATACTCCAAATTTGGCCTTACCAATGCCTTACACAATTTCAACATTACATCCCAACTCCTATGCTCAGTGCTCTGATTAATAAAAGCCAGCATACCAAAAGCTTTCTTCACCACCCTATCCACATGAGATTCCACCTTCAGGGAACTATGCACCATTATTTCTAGATTCCTCTGTTCTACAGCATTCTTCAATGCCCTACCATTTACCATGTATGTCCTATTTTGATGAGTCCTACCAAAATGTAGCACCACACATTTTTCAGCATTAAACTCCATCTGCCATCTTTCAGCCCACTCTTCTAACTGGCCTAAATCTCTCTTCCAGCTTTGAAAACCTACTTCATTATCCACAACACCACCTATCTTAGTATCATCTGCATACTTACTAATCCAATTTACCACCCCATCATCCAGATCATTAATATGCCGGCCCACCAGCTGGAGAGTGTCGTGGTTAAGGGTCGAAACACTCGGTGAAGGTTGGGAACCACCTGATGACATCTGCTTCTGGCTGAAGGCTACGGTTACCTTATAAGGTAACTGAAGAATGCACCCTAACAGGTGTTTGTAACAAATATATGACAAACAACATTGGACCCAGTACAGATCCCTGAGGCACACCGCTACACACCCTCCTCCAATCTGATACACAGTTATCCATCACTACTCTCTGGCGTCTCCCATCTAGCCACTGCTGAATCCATTTTACTACTTCCATATTAATGCCTAACCATTGAACCTTCCTAACTAACTTTCCGTGTGGAACCTTGTCGAAGGCCTTACTGAAGTCCATATAGACAACATCCACTGCTTTACCCTCATCAACTTTCTTCATAACCTCATCAAAAAATTCAATAAGATCTATCAAACATGACCTTCCACGCATAAATCCATGTTGACTGTTCCTAATCAGACCCTGTCTATCCAGATAATTATATATACCATCTCTAAGATACTTTCCATCAATTTACCCAACACTGAAGTCAAACTCACAGGCTGATAATTGCTAGGTTTACTCTTAGAACCCTTTTTAAACAATGGAACCACATGGGCAATACACCAATCCTCCGGCACCATCCCCGTTTCTAATGACATTTGAAATATTTCTGTCAGAGCCCCTGCTATTTCCACACTAACTTCCCTCAAGGTCCCAGGGAATATCTTGTCTGGACCCGGAGACTTATCCACTTCTATATTCCTTAAAAGCGCCAGTACTTCCTCTTCTTTAATCGTCATTCTTTCTATAACTACCCTTCTTGTTTCCTTTACCTTACACAATTCAATATCTTTCTCCTTTATGAATACTGAAGAAAAGAAATTGTTCAAAATCTCCCCCATCTCTTTTGGCTCCGCACATAGCCATCCACTCTGATTCTCTAAGGGACCAATTTTATCCCTCACTATCCTTTTGCTATTAATATAACTGTAGAAACCCTTTGGATTTATTTTCACCTTACTTGCCAAAGCAGCCATAGATTGTAAAGCCATGGACATCACTGTACAACTTTATTAAACATAGGTCTCACACACAATTCCAATCTACAGGAGCATAGGAAGTTGCAGAAGGTGGTGGACATTGTTGGTAGTATCTGCATGAGGCATGGCATGGCCTCAGGAAGGCAACATCATCTGGGTCACGTCACCTTTCCATAGCCACTGTCTGACATCACTAGGGTCAAGAACAGCAGCATCTCTTTCACCATTTGGTTCATAAACCAACAGGCGCAAACCTAATCATTACAGTCTAGCAAAACTATGATCACTTTGAATAATTTGCACTAAAATGGACTTTGGTATTTTTGTTCTCATTGTGCTCTTTCTTGTAAAAATCATGTCTAATTTATGATTAATTGATGCCTTTTTTGTAAATGCTGATGTTATGATGGTATTTGTTGGTGAAGTAAGTTTTTCATTGCACCTGTGCATATATGTACTTATGCACATGACAATAAACTCGACACCTCCTTCAGACACATCACTTCAAAGAATAAAGACCGAGCCTGGCCAACCTTTCCCTGTAACTCAGGATCTTTAGTCCTGGAAACATGCTCGTAAACATTTTCTTCACTCTTTCCAATTTAAAGTGATGAGCATGGTGGTGTGGCTCTGTTGGTAAGAGATGGAATTAGAAAGAGGTGACAGGGTCAGAGAATGTTGAATCTTTGTGGGTGGAGTTAAGAAGCTGCAAGGGTAAAAAAAACAATATGGGAAACATATATAGGCCTCCAAATAGTAGCCAAGATGTGGGGGTGAGATCGCAAAGGGAGCTGGAAAAGGCATATGATAAGAATAACGACACAATTGTAATGGGGGAGTTCAATACGCAAGGGGATTGGGAAAATCAAGCTGGTGTTGGATTGCAACAGAGGGAATTTGTTGAATGCCGACAAGATAGCTGTTCAGAGCAGCTTCTGCTTGAACCTACTCGGGGAAAGGCTATCTTAGATTGAGTGTTGTGTAATAACCCAGATCTTATTAGGGAGCTTAATGTAAAGCAACCCTTAGGAGGCAGTGATCATAATATGATTGAATTCATACTGCAATTTGAGAGAGAGAAGCATAACTCACATGTATCAGTATTGCAATAGAATGAAGGGAATTACAGAGGCATGAGAGAAGAACTTGCCCAAGTGGATTGGAGGGGGATACTGGCAGAGAAGTCAGCAGAGCAAAGATGGCTGAAGTTTCTGGGAATAGTCATAGTCATAGTCATAGTCATACTTTATTGATCCCCAGGGAAATTGGTTTCACAAGGTAGTAGTCACACAATAGTTCACAAGGCGCTGGACAGATATGTCCCACAGAAGAAGTTGTTCTCAAATGGCAGGGCTAGGCAACTGTGACTGACAAGGGAAGTTAAGGACTGCATAAAAGCGAAGTATGGGAATGTATGCGAGTGGCACGAAAACACGGCGAAATAGGGGAAGTTATGGGGGGAGAGCGAAAACAGAGCGATATAGGGGAAGGTATGAGAGGTGTGTGAAAACACAGCGATGTAGAGGAAGTTATCAGAGGTTCAGGAACACAAAGTGATACAGGGGAAGCTATGGGAGGTGCATGAAAACACAGTGATAGAGGGGAAGCTATGGGAGGTGCGTGAAAACATGGCAATATAGGGGAAACTTTGAGGGAGTGCGGTGAGGGACTTTGTACTTTGAGGTAGTGCGGTGAGGTACTTTGAGGGAGTGCGGTGCGGAAGTTGGTACTTTGAGGTGGTGCGGTGAGGTACTTTCTACTTTGAGGTAGTGGAGTGAGGTACTTTGTAATTTGATGTAGTGCGGTGAGGAACTTTTTTCTTTGAGGTGGTGCGGTGAGGTAGGGGGTGGGAAAGGTGTATGAACTGGGAGGTGATAGGTGAAGGGGAAGGTGGGGGTGGGAATGGTAAATGAACTGGGGGGTGATAGGTGAAGGGCAAGGTGGGGGTGGGAAAGGTGTATGAACTGGGAGGTGATAGGTGAAGGGGAAGGTGGGGGTGGGAATGGTAAATGATCTGGGGGGTGATAGGTGAAGGGGAAGGTTGTGGTGGGAAAGGTGTATGAACTGGGGGGTGATAGGTGAAGGGGAAGGTGGAGGGGTGGGAAAGGTGTATGAACTGGGGGGTGATAGGTGAAGGGGAAGGTGGGGGGGGTGGGAAAGGTGTATGAACTGGTAGGTGAAGGGGACGGTAGGGGGTGGGAAAGGTGTATGAACTGGGAGGTGATAGGTGAAGGGGAGGGTGGGGGGTGGGGAAGGTGTTTGAACAGGGGGGTGACAGGTGAAGGGGAAGGTGGGGGTGGGAAATGTGTATGAACTGGGAGGTGATAGGTGAAGGGGAAGGTAGGGATGGGAAAGGTGTATGAACTGGGGGGTGATATGTGAAGGGGAAGGGTGGGGCGTGGGAAAGGTGTATGAACTGGGAGGTGAAAGGTGAAGGGGAAGGTGGGGGGGTGAGAAAGGTGTATGAACTGGGAGGTGATAGGTGAAGGGGAGGGTGGGGGGTGGGGAAGGTGTTTGAACAGGGGGGTGACAGGTGAAGGGGAAGATAGGGGTGGGAAAGGTGTATGAACTGGGGGCTGATAGGTGAAGGGGAAGAGTGGGGGGTGGGAAATGTGTATGAACTGGGAGGTGATAAGTGAAGGGGAAGGTAGGGGTGAGAAAGCTGTATGAACTGGGGGGTGATAGGTGAAGGGGAAGGGGGGTGGGTGGGAAAGGTGTATGAACTGGGGGGTGATAGGTGAAGGTTAAACTGTCCGAGGGGACAGTTGGAAGAGGTGAACGGCCAAGGAAAGAATCAGACAGTGGAGGAGACTGGATTATGAGAGAAAGGGGCATTTGAGGAGGGTATAGGGAGAATGAGAGATGGGTGAGTGCGGGGAAATTACTGGAAGTTAGAGAAATCAATTTTAATACTGCCATGGTGGAGGCAGCACAACTGCCTGATGTCTTGATATCCAGGTTTTCAAATCCCTTTATGTTTGCTTGGAATGCAGGAGAGAGAAAGCACTCTGTAGATGGTATAGGATTTAGACCCAGCATCTAAAGTTATAGATTTCCAAATGTATATTTTAGAAAAGTACTTTCCTGGTTGTGACAGGCATTGCAAAGTCCAGTGGTTGGGCAAGTTGCTGAAGACCGTTCTGTCTTGTGTTTCTGTGATTGTACAGGAGAAGGAAAATGTGCTCTAACTCAAGCTGCTACAGACTGTAAAGAAACCACTACTTGTTACAAACCGAAAGTAATCCATCTCCATTTTGAATAGAGGAGGAATCCCAGTTAAATGAGAAGCTTGACCCATCAGTGAGATAAAGTCAAAGAGTTAATAGGTTTGCCAGACTGCCCAGCACCAAGGTTGGGAGATAATGAGATGCTTTTCACACGGAACTCATCCCTAGCGTTTGAACAAGATCTTCATTATGACAGTCTGTTCGATAAAGAGTGACTTTAATTAATTCTCAATATAAATATTATTATATTAACAAAGCTCAGTTTCCATTAGTGGCAGGAAGCATCTCGTTCACATTCTGATTGTTAACCGACAATTCATCTGGATTCACAGTGGAGTCTGTTCATACGTATGTAATGGAGGCTGTGTCGCAGACACTGCCACCCTGCCTGTGCGTTTCCACACACAAACCCAGTGCTCAGCTCCTTGGAGCTGAATGCTGGTCTCACTGCTGCTGCATGTGGAATCTTATTACAGATCTTATCCATTCTTTCCCTTTTGCCCTCTAATCTTAAACACAAGAGATTCTGCAGATACTGGGAATCCAGAGCCACAAACACAGAAAGCTGGAGATACTCACCAGGTCAGGCAGCGTCTGTGGAAGGGAATAAATAGTCGATGTTACAGGCTGAGGCCCTTCATTAGGACTGGAAAGGGAGGAGGAAGAAGTTGGGGAGAGGGGAAGGAGTATAAGCTGGAAGGTGATAGGTGAGTGGGGCAGGGAGGAGGAAGCTGTGAGATGATAGGTGGAAAAGGTAAAGGGCTGGAGAAGAAGGAATCTGATAGGAGAGGAGAGTGACCATGGGAGAAAGGGAAGGATGAGGGGCACCAGGGTGAGGTGATAGGCAGATGAGATGAAAAGAAGAGGTAAGTGGGGAGTGGAAGAAGATCATAAGACCTAGGAGCAGAATTAGAGCATTAAGTTTCCCAAGTCTGCTCTGTCATTTCATCATGGTTGATCTATTTCGCTTTCAACCCCATTCTCTTGCCTTCTCCCCATATCTTTACACATCCTGACTAATCAAGAACTGATCTTAAATGCACCCAGTGACCTGGCCTCCACAGCTGCCGAGGCAAAGAATTCCACAGACTCACCACCTCTGGCTAAAGAGATACTTCCTCATCTCTGTTCTAAATGGACGTCCCTCTATTCAGAGGCTGCATCCTCTCACCTTAGACTCCACCATAGAAAACATTCTCTTCACATCCACTCTGTCTAAATCTTTCAGCATTCAATGGGTTTCAATGAGATTCCTCCCCCCCCCCCACCCCGTTCTTCCAAATTTCAGCAAGTACAGGCCCAGGGCCTTCTAACAATCCTCGTGATAAGCTTTCCATTCCTGAAATCATTCTAGGGAACCTCCACTGAACTCTTTCCAACGTCAGCACATCCTTTCTTAAATAAGGGGCCAAAGCTGTTCACAATACTCGAAGTGAGGCTTCACCAGTGCCTTATAAAGCTTCAGCATCACATCCTTGCTTTTACGTTCTAGACCTCTTGAAATGAATGCTAACATTGCATCTGCCTCCCTTGCCACTGATTCAGCCTGCCCATGGACCTTCAAGGAATCCTGCACGAGGGCTCCAACGTCCTTTAGCACCTTCGATTTTTGCATTTTCTCCCGTTTTGGAAAGTAGTCTATGTTTCTATTCCTTCTATCAAAAAACACATGACTGTACACTTCCTGACAAAATACCACCTCTTTGCCCATTCTCTTAATCTGTCTAAGTCCTTCTGCAACCTCTCTGCTTCCTCAACACAACCTGCCCCTACACCTACCTTCAAATCATCTACAATCTTGGCCAGAAAACCATCAATTTCATCATCCATATCATTGATATATAATACAAAAAGAAGTCAGTCCCAACACAGACCCCTGTGGAACAGCACTGGTCACTGGCAGCCAATCCAGAAAGCTCCCTCTGTTCCCACTCTTGGCCTCCTGCCAATCACCCAATGCTTTATCCATGCTAGTATATTTCCTATAATACCACGGGTTCTCACCTTGTTTAGCACCTTGTCAAAGGCCTTCTGAAAATCCAAGTACACAACATCCGCCGATTCTCCTTTATCTGTCCTGCTAGTTATTTCTTCAAAGAATTGTAACAGATTTGTCAGGCAAGATTTTGCCTTAAGGAAACCACGCTGACTATGGCCTATTTTATCAAGTTTTCCCCAAATTTCCCCCAAACCATATCCTTAATAATCGACTCCGACATCTTCCCAACCACTGAGGTCAGACTAACTAGCCTATAGTTTCCTTTCTTCTGCCTCTCTCCCTTCTTGAAGAGTGAAGTGACATTTGCAATTTTCCAGTGGTCTGGAACAAGTCTAGTGATTCTTGAAAGATCATTACTAATGCCTCCACAATCTCTACAGCCAGCTCCTTCAATTACCTGGGATGTAGTCTATCAGGTCCAAGAGACTTATCTACCTTCAGACCTTTCAGTTTCTTGAGCACCGTAATAGCAACTGTACTCACTTCTGCCTTTTGACACTCTTGAACTTTCGTCATGCAGCTAGTCTCTTCCACAGTGAAGACTGAGGCAAAATACTTACTCAATTTATCCAGCATTTCTTTGGCCCCATTACTATCTCTCCAGCATCATTTTCCTATGGTCCAATATCTACTCTCACCTCTTTTTTACTGTTTATATATTTGAAAAAACTTCTGGTATCATTTTTGATATTGGTTATTGGCTCACTTGCCTCCATATTTCCCAGACCTCTTACCTCCCACTAATTTTTTTGCTCTCTTTTGCTTTAATGTTGACTTTGACTTCCCTTGTCAGCCACAGTTGTATCATCCTCCCTTTAGAATGCTGCTTCTTCTTTGGGTCGTATCTATCTGCACCTTCCGAGTTGATACCCGAAACTCCGGCCATTGCTTCTCTGCCATCGTCCCTGCTAGTGTCCCCTTCCAATCAACTTTGACCAGCTCCTCTCTCATGCCTCAATAATTCCCTTTACTCCACCGTAGTACTGATATATTTGACTTTAGCTTCTCCGTCTCTAATTGCAGAGTGAATTCTATTAGATTATGATCACTGTTTCCTAAAGGTTCCTTTACGTTAAGCTCCCGAATCATATCCAGTTCATTACACAACACCCAATCCAGAATTGCTGATCCCCGAGTGGACTCAACCTCAAGCTGCTCCAAAGAAACATCTCAAAGGCATTCCACAAATTCTCTCTCTTGGGATCCAGCATCAACTTAATTTTCCCAGTCTACCTGCATATTGAAATCCCCCATGATTATTGTAACATTGCCCTTTTGACTTTTTAAAAAATCTTCCGCTGTATTTTGTGAACCTCATCCTGGCTACTGCTTGGGGGCATTTTAACTCCCATCAGGGTCTTCTCACCTTTGCAATTTCCTACCCACAAGGATTCTACGTCTTCTGATCCTATGTCACCTCTTTCTAAAGCTTTGATTTCATTTTTTACCAACAAAGCCACTCCTCCTCCTCTGCTTAGTTGTCTGTCCTTTTGACAGGTTGTCTATCCTTGGATAATAAGCTCCCAACTACAATAGTCTTTCAGCCATGACTGTGATGCCCACAATATCATACTTGCGAATCTATAAATGCGCTACAGCACCATCTACTTTCTTCTGTGTACTGCACACATTCAAATAAAACACCTTCCGTCCTTCATTTGTCACCCTTTTCAATTTGTCCCCCTGATACACTGCAGCCCATCCCACTGACTGCAATTTTGCCCTCCCTCCTGCTTGTCCTTCCTGACACTCACTATACGCTCCCTCTGCTTGTAAACCAACATCCCTGTGCAGAGGCCTGTTACTCCAGTTCCAATCCTTCTGCCATAGTACTTTGAAACCTCCCCACAACTCTAGCAAACCTGCCCGCAAGGATATTGGTCACCCTCGGGTTCAGGTGTAGTCCGTCCATTTTGTGCAGGTCATACTTTCCCTAGAAGAGATCCCAATACAGGTGTCTCTTGCTTTTCGAACGTTCGCTTTACGAAACCTCACTGTTACGAAAGACCTACATTAGTACCCTGTTTTTGCTTTCAGAAGGTGTTTTCACTGTTACGAAGAAAGGCAGTGCGCGCCCCGAGCAGCTGCGCTACCCCGGATTCGGAACGGCATTGCTTAAACACGTTGCATTGAGCAGCCGTTAGCAAGATGAGTTCTAAGGTGTTGGAAAAGCCTGAAAGAGTAAGGGTGTTACACTTGGCGTAAAACTAGACATAATTAAGCATTTTGATCGTGGTGAATGAAGCAAGGACAAAGTGAGTTTGGCTTGTGGAAATTGTTGTTGATGACGTTGAGGACGATGTTGAAGAGGTTTTGGCATCCCATGACCAAGAACTGATAGATGAAGAGCTGATGCAATTGGAAGAGGAAAGGATAACAATCGAAACTGAATGCAGTAGCAAAATGAACGTGAAGCAACTGTGTGAGATTTTCGCTGCAATGATAAAGTACGACTTTAATTTTGAAAGGGTACGTAGGTTTAGGGGATATTTGCAGGATGGTTTGAGTCCTTACAAAGAACTGTATGATAGAAAAATACGCGAGTCACAGCAGTCAAGCGAGCCTTCCACATCAGCCACAGCAGACGACGAACCTCGACCTTCGACATCGAGGCAGGCAGACATAGGAGAAGATGAGCTGCCTGCCCTGATTGACGATGAGATGACACCCCGTGTTCCACCACCCCAACACCCGGGCCCTGGACAGATACTGTACCGATTCGCGGAGAATGCAACGGTAGTCGGGAGGTACATAGCACATCTTTAAGAAAAAAGCTGAAATAAACATGCTAATTAATTAGGTGCTGCTGACATGTAATTGTCGGCCCAGATCAGTGCCGATTTCCGATTGCATCGCCTCTGATCTGGGTCGACAATTACGTGTTGGCGGCACCTAATTAATTAGCATGTTTATTTCGGCTTTTTTCTTAAAGATGTGCTGTGTGCCTCCAGGCTACCGCTGCGTTCTTCGTGGCAATGTATTGGGTCGGCAGCCCGGAGGGTGGGAGCCACTGCACCACCCAACCTGCGATGACTCAGCCTAACACACCATCATCAGTGTGCTTGGCAAGCTGTCTTCCTGATCCGGTAAGTGATACTACACTGTACATACATTATTTCTACTTTATATAGGCTGTGTATTTTTATGTGTTATTTGGTAGATTTGGCAACCTCATAGCTTAAAGGTTACTGGAGAGTGCGTTTATGCCAACAGCGCTCGCGTGAGATTTTCTGCCAAGATCGCTTGTGTTAGATTTTCCCTACGGAGGTCTGTGCAGGCAATCATTGTAGAGAAGTATTTCTACTTTATATAGGCTGTGTATTTATCATATCGTTCCTGCTTTTACTGTTACTGTTATTTTATGTGTTATTTGTCATGATTTGGTAGGTTATTTTTGGGTCTGCGAACGCTCACAAAAGTTTCCCATATCAATAAATAGTAATTGCTTCTTCACTTTATGACATTTCGGCTTACGAACTGTTTCATAGGAACGCTCTACCTTCGGATGGCGGGGGAAACCTGTAATTCATAAGTCTGAACCCCTGCCCCCTGCACCAGTTCCTTAGCCATGCATTCATCTGCCAAATCATCCTGAATCCAAATCAGACTGAAGAGGGAAGGCGGAGGGGGAGAAATCGATGTTCATGCTGTCAGGTCGCATCTGCATCGGACTTCGAGGCGAGTGGGCCCAGGGTTCGAATCCGGCCGTCCCCTTACACACTTTCCTGACTGTGCTGGGTTGAGCATCGAGCTCGCAACTCACCCTCATAAAACCAGGCAAATGATAAAGAAACTGCTACGTTGCCTTCTGACATGCCACGATGGAACAACAATGCCATCAGATTGGAGGCAACCCAGACAGAATAGGAGGTGTTGCTCCTCCACCTTGAGCGTGGCCTCGTCGCGGCGGAAAGATGAGGTGACTCTCAGCTTAGGGGAGCAACGCAGTGTATTCAGATAAAGGGAAAGCTATAACAATGCGGACCAATGTGGATTACAAGAGCTCCACTGTGACAGTAATAAACCCACACTAGGTCATAGAACACCACAGCACAGAAACAAGCCCTTTGGCCCATCTAGTCCATACCATACTATTGTTGATTTGGCCAACTGGGGGCTCCCAACAACTGGACTCTTTTGCAGAATGGGTTAAAAACATAGAAACATAGAAAACTTATATCTCAATACAGGCCCTTTGGCCCACAAAGTTGTGCTGAACATGTCCTTACCTGAGAAATTACCTAGGGTTACCTATAGCCCTCTATTCTTCTGAGCTCCATGTACCTATCCAAAAGACTCTTAAAAGATCCTATTGTATCCGCCTCCACCATTGTTTCTGGCAGCCCATTCCACGCATGGTTCTTCTGGTTGAGGGCAGATTTGGAGTTTCTTCTAATTGAGAAAGATGAGCCATCCTTTTGTTCTTCATTCCTTGCACTGGGATTTCCTCACTAATCCTCAGATATTACCCCCTTCCTTGTGACAGTGCACAGTTGTGGGGGCCAGTGAAAAGGGGAGAACCTCTTGCCCCCTTGACCCCATGAGTGAAGGAGGGGGTGGTGGGTGCAGGGCTGGGATGTAAAAGCAACTCATACAAAATGCTGGAGGAATTCAGAAGGCCAGGCAGCATCTATGGAAAGAGTACAGTCGATGTTTCCAACCAAGACCCTTCACCATGGCTGGAGAAAAAAGATGAGAAGTCAGATTAAGAAGGTGGGAGGAGGGGAGGAAGAAACCCAAGGTGATAAGTGAAGCTGGGCATGGGAGAAAGGTGAGCAAAGAGCTGGGAAATCAATTGGTGAAAGAGATACAGGGCTGGAGAAGGGGGAATCTGATAGGAGAGGACAGAAGGCCATGGAAGAAAGAAAAGGGGGAGGACCACCCCCTAGACTGAATACAAGGCTCCTCCAACCTGAGGGTGACCTCATCACGACAGTAGAGGAGGCCATGGACTGACATGTCGGAATGAGAATGGGAAGTGTAATTAAAATGAATGACTACTGGGAGAACCTGCTTTATCTGGGGGACGGATCGTAGGTGCTAGGTGAAACGGTCTCCCAATCTATGTCGGGTCTCACCGATGTACAGGAGGCCACACGGGGAGATAGAAACAGGAGGTGTGGGGTGAGGGAACAATCAGGTTGGTGGCAGTGAATGGGAGATCCCCAGAGTTAATAACACAAAATGCTGTAGGAACCCTCCCTCACCTTCTTACTCTGACTTCTCATCTTTTTTCTCCAGTCCTGATGAAGGGTCTCGGGCCTGAAACATTGACTGTTTACTCTTTTCCATAGATGCTGCCTGGCCTGCTGTGTTTCTCGCATTTTGTGTGTGTTGCTCGGATTTCCAGCAGGTTTTCTCTCGTTTGTGATTGGACTGCAAAGTCTCTTTGAAGGGTGCCTTCCCTGAAGAAGTTTATATCTTCCCTTCGACAGGAGTTCAGTGAAACTCACTCTCGTTGCTCCCCCATTCTGATCCCTGCTGCTTCCTGACTGTTTGACCATGTGCTCACCCAGACCCACCACCACAGCCAAGTATCCTTCCTGGGACCATGCCTTTGCCACCAGCTTATACCACACGGTTTCCAGATTCGTTTTCAAGCTGCTTGCTTTAGACCATCTGAGGACCCCAGGTACTCTCATTTCATTGACTGCTCCTTCTGCTGCTTCTCCCACCATGTTCCACGCGCTACGCTTTCCGCCATGAGGGGGTACCTGGGGTCCTTATCCCAGTAACTTCCACAACTCTGGGATTCTCTCTCAGCCGCTTGTAATGGACCTGTCCGCTACTTTATCCTCCACTAGATCCATGCTTTCAATGACCGGTTCTTTGACTTGAGTTGGAAGATTGCCCATCTACAGAACACAGAACCTGCCGTCTCCAACAGTGGCAGGCCTGGACGTATGCAGACCAAGATCCCCGCTACTGTCCTCAACGGCTCCAGCAATCCAGAGCAGACTGAAAATCCGGACTCCTCCACCATCAATGCGGGTGACCTGGGACATCGCCAAAGAGCTGATTGTGCAACCAACTCTGACTCCGATTTTGATCTCCAGGCTGGGTCTTCACTCGCAGCCGCTGGAACCCCCATCTCCCCTTCCCCTACCAACACTCCGCAAACCTATCTCTCTCAGTCCCACCATGAGCTCTTGGGCCCTTGGAGACTCTATCTTCCTCTCAACCCACCATCCCTGAACACCCCAAACTCCCCTCTTCTCTGACACTATTAGCCGTCTTCCCCCTTCCGATCCCAGCTTTCATCCGTGCTAGGTCTTCACTATTCCCTCTGATCTTCCCCTCTCTGAGGCAGAACATTCTGTCCTCAGGAAGGGTCTCACCTTTGTCCCCCAGTGCCCACACCTCAGTGAGTTCTGCGCCTGCCATGACGCTGAGCTCTTCTTCCACCACCTTCGTCTCCAAGCCTTTTTCTTTGGCAAGGACTCTCCACCTCGTACTGATGGCCCCATTTCCTGACTTCAACCCTCCTCCTCTTCCTGGACTCCCCGCCCTGGTCCTCTAACTGCCCTGGACCTTTTCATTGCCAACTGCCGATGGGACATCAACATCTAGACTTTAACACTCCTCTCTCCTGTTCCAACTTCACTCCCTCCAAACACTCTGCTCTCCACTCCTTCTGCACTAATCCTAACCTCACCATCAAACCCGCAGATAAGGGAGGTGCTGTAGTAGTTTGGTATACTGACCTCTACCTTGCTGAGGCCCAGTGACATCTCTCAGACACCTCCTCTTACCTACCTCTCGAACAGGACCTCACAAGGAACACCAGGCCATTATCTCCCACACCATCACCAACCTTATTGACTCTAGGGATCATCCATCCACTACCACCAACCTCATAGTTCTTGCACCCCGCACCTCCCGTTTCTTGATCTCACTGTCTCTATCTCCAGAGACAGCTTATCCACTGATGTCTTGTACAAACCCATGGACTCTCACAGCTACCTAGACAATAGCTCGTCCCGCTTTGTTTCTTGTAAAAATGCCATCCCTTTCTCTCAATTCCACCATCTCCGCTGCATCTGCTCTCAGGATGAGGCTCTTCATTACAGAACGAAGGAAGGGACTTCGCTTCCTCCACCATCAATGCTGCCCTCAACCACATCAATTCTATTTCGCACATGTCTACCCTCACCCATCCTCCCGCCACCCTACCAGGGATAGGGTTCCTCTTGTCCTCACCTACCACCTACCAGCCTCTGCGTCTAGCACATAATTCCCCGAAACTTCCATCATATCCAATAGGAGCCCACCACCAAACACATCCCTCCCCCTGCCCACTTCCTGCTTTCTGCAGGGATCGCATCCTATGCAATTCCCTTATCCATTTGTCTCTCCCCACTGATCTCCTTCCTGGTACTCATCCTTGCAAGTGGAACAAGTGCCACACCTGCCCCTACACCTCCTCCCTCACTACCATTCAGGGCCCCAAACAGTCCTTCCAGGTGAGGAGACACTTCACCTGTGAGTCTGTTGAGGTCCTCTACTGTATCTGGTGCTCTTGATGTGGCCTTGTTTATATCGCTGAGTCTCGATGTAGGTTGGGAGACTGCTTCACTGAGCACCTACCTGATGGCATGAACATTGATTTCTCGAATTTCCAGTAGTGGCCCCCTGCCTTTACCACTCCCGATTCCCACTTCCCTCTCTCACCTTATCTCCTTACCTGCCATCAGCTCCCTCTGGAGCTCCTCCCCTGTCCCTTTCTTCCATGGCCTTCTGTCCTCTCCTATCAGATTCCCCCTTCTCCAGCACTGTATCCTTTTTACCAATCTACTTCCCAACTCTTTACTTCACCCCTCCTCCCTCCTGATTTCACCTATCACCTCGTATTTCTTCCCTCCTCCTCCCCTCTCCCACCTTCTTACTCTGGCTTCTCATCTTTTGTCTCCAGTCCTGGTGAAGGATCCCGGCCCAACACGTTGACTGTGCTCTTTTCCGTAGATGCTGCCTGACCTGCTGGGATCCTTCAGCACCTTGTGTTTTGCTTGGATTTCCAGCGCCTGCAGATGTTCTCCTGTGTGGGACAGGAAAACCTGGACTGGATGGCCGAGTAAGTGCCTGGGATTTGTCCCACTCTCCAGTGGCTCACCACCAGTCGGTTCAGAAGTCTGACGGTGCACAGGAAGAAGCTGTTCCTAAAATGTTGAGTGTGTGTCTTCAGTCTCCTGAACCTGCTGACGGTAGTAATGAGAAGGGGGCATGTCCTGGACGGTGAGGGTCCTTAATGATGGATGCTACTTCCTTTAGTACCACATTTTGAAGATGATTGGGAGGGTTTAAACTAATTTGCAAGGGGGATGACCCGGAGCGATAGAGCAGTGGAAGAAGTGCATGGAGTAAAGCCAGATTTAACATATAGAGAGGCTTTGAGGAAAAGGAAGCAGAATAAAGGGTGTAAAGGTAGTAAGGTAGAAGGGCTAAAGTGCGTGTACTTCAATGCAAGAAGCATCAGGAACAAAGGTGATGAACTGAGAGCTTGGATACATACATGGAATTATGATGTAGTGGCCATTACAGAGACTTGGCTGGCACCAGGGCAGGAATGGATTCTCAATATTCCTGGATTTCAGTGCTTTAAAAGGCATAGAGAGGGGGGAAAAGGGGAGAAGGGGTGGCATTACTGGTCAGGGATACTATTACAGCTACAGAAAGGGTGGGTAATGTAGCAGGATCCTCTTTTCAGTCAGTATGGGTGGAAGTCAGGAACAGGAAGGGAGCAGTTACTCTACTGGGGGTATTCTATAGGCCCCCTGGTAGCAGCAGAGATACTGAGGAGCAGATTGGGAGGCAGATTTTGGAAAGGTGCAAAAATAACAGGGTTGTTATCATGGGTGACTTTAACTTCCCTAATATTCATTGTCACCTGATTAGTTCCAATGGTTTAGATGGGGCAGAGTTTGTTAATTGTGGCCAGGATGGATTCCTGTCACAGTATGTTGACAGACCGACTCGGGGGGAATGCCATACTATATATAGTATTAGGTAACAAACTGGGTCAGGTCACAGATCTCTCAGTGGGTGAACATCTGGGGGACAGTGACCACCGCTCCCTGGGCCTTTAGCATTATCATGGAAATGGATAGAATCAGAGAGGACAGGAAAATATTTAATTGGGGAAGAGCAAATTATGAAGCTATAAGGCTAGAACTTGTGGGTGTGAATTGGGATGTTGTTTTTGCAGGGAAATGTACTATGGACATGTGGTCGAAGGTTAGGGATCTCTTGCAGGATGTTAGGGATAAATTTGTCCTGGTGAGGAAGATGAAGAATGGTAGGGTGAAGGAACCATGGTGACAAGTGAGGTGGAATATCTAGTCAGGTGGAAGAAGGCAGCATACATGAGGTTTAGGAAGCAAGGATCAGATGGGTCTATTGAGGAATATAGGGTAGCAAGTAAGGAGCTTAAGAAGGGGCTGAGAGAGCAAGAAGGGGGCATGAGAAGGCCTTGGTGAGTAGGGTAAAGGAAAACCCCAAGGCATTCTTCAATTATGTGAAGAACAAAAGGATGACAGGAGTGAAGGTAGGACCAATTAGAGATAAAGGTGGGAAGATGTGCCTGGAGGCTGTGGAAGTGAGCGAGGTTATCAATGAATGCTTCTCTTCGGTATTCACCAATGAGAGGGAACTTGATGATGGTGAGGACAATATGAGTGAGGTTGATGTTCTGGAGCATGTTGATATTAAGGGAGAGGAGGTGTTGGAGTTGTTAAAATACATTAGGACGGATAAGTCCCCGGGGCCTGACGGAATATTCGCCAGGCTGCTCCACGAGGCAAGGGAAGAGATTGCTGAGCCTCTGGCTAGGATCTTTATGTCCTCGTTGTCCACGGGAATGGTACCAGAGGATTGGAGGGAGGCGAATGTTGTCCCCTTGTTCAAAAAAGGTAGTAGGGATAGTCCGGGTAATTATTGACCAGTGAGCCTTACGTCTGTGGTGGGAAAGCTGTTGGAAAAGATTCTTAGAGATAGGATCTATGGGCATTTAGAGAATCACGGTCTGATCAGGGACAGTCAGCATGGCTTTGTGAAGGGCAGATCATGTCTAACAAGCCTGATAGAGTTCTTTGAGGAGGTGACCAGGCATATAGATGAGGGTAGTGCACTGGATGTGATCTACATGGATTTTAGTAAGGCATTTGACAAGGTTCCACGTGGTAGGCTTATTCAGAAAGTCAGAAGGCATGGGACCCAGGGAAGTTTGGCCAGGTGGATTCAGAATTGGCTTGCCTGTAGAAAGCAGAGGATTGTGGTGGGGGGAGTACATTTGGATTGGAGGGTTGTGACTAGTAGTGTCCCACAAGGATCAGTTCTGGGACCTCTACTTTTCGTGATTTTTATTAACGACCTGGATGTGGGGGTAGAAGGGTGGACTGGCAAGTTTGCAGATGACACAAAGGTTGGTGGTGTTGTTGTTGTGGATAGTGTAGAGGATTGTTGAAGATTGCAGAGGGACATTGATAAGATTCAGAAGTGGGCTGAGAAGTGGCAGATGGAGTTCAACCCGGAGAAGTGTGAGGTGGTACACTTTGGAAGGACAAACTCCAAGGCAGAGTACAAAGTAAATGGCAGGATACTTGGTAGTGTAGAGGAGCAGGGGGATCTCGGGGTACATGTCCACAGATCCCTAAAAGTTGCCTCACAGGTGGATAGGGTAGTTAAGAAAGCTTATGGGGTGTTAGCTTTCATAAGTCAAGGGATAGAGTTTAAGAGTTGCGATGTAATGATGCAGCTCCATAAAACTCTGGTTAGGCCGCACTTGGAGTACTGTGTTCAGTTCTGGACACCTCACTATAGGAAGGATGTGGAAGCGTTGGAAAGGGTACAGAGGAGATTTACCAGGATGTTGCCTGGTTTAGAGAGTATGCCTTATGATCAGAGATTAAGGGAGCTTGGGCTTTACTCTTCGGAGAGAAGGAGGATGAGAGGAGACATGATAGAGGTGTACAAGATAATAAGAGGAATAGATACAGTGGCAGCCAGTGCCTCTTCCCCAGGTTACCACTGCTCAATACAAGAGGACATGGCTTTAAGGTAAGGAGTGGGAAGTTCAAGGGGGATATTAGAGGAAGGTTTTTTACTCAGAGAGTGGTTGGTGCGTGGAATGCACTGCCTGAGTCAGTGGTGGAGGCAGATACACTAGTGAAGTTTAAGAGACTACTAGACAGGTATATAGAGGAATTTAAGGTGGGGGGGGTATATGGGAGGCAGGGTTTAAGGATTGGCACAACATTGTGTGTTCTATGTCCTACGTCCTCAGTAGTGGGCAGGCTAGTGCTATGATAAAGCTGGCTGCGTTTACGGACCTTTGCAGCTTTCTTTGACCCTCTACATTGAAGTCTCCATGCCAGTCGATGGAACTAGTCAGAATGTTCTCCACAGTACATCTGCAGAAACCTGCTGGAGTCTTACCAAATCTCCTGAAACCCTCAATGAAATACCGCCGCTGGTGGCCTTCTCCATAATTGAATCAGTACATTGGGTCCAGGATAGACCTTCAGAGATGCTGACACCCAGGAACTTGAAGCTGCTCACCCTTTCCTCTGCTGACCCCACCGTGGGGACTGATGTGTGTCTCCTGCCCATGTATTTGTCCACTGTTTCTGTGTGTCTGGAATACTGCAGCCTGCAAAGTTAACTACTTTAAAACAAATTCACTCTGCTTCTGTCTGAATCAGAATTGCATTCCCACTTGATTTCCTTATCTCACACTGAAATGCCATCGTTTGCTGCGGAGTAGAAGTCACCACTCTCCTGGAATGCCTAATCTGTTCATTATCGCTCTTTATAGAGTTGTTGTTGTAAAACGTGACACAGAGGTGCAAACCCCCGAGAGCCTTTTGCAGATTTTTGTGCTCAATCTGTCTCAGACAATAGAAGCGGTGGTGCTTTTGTCAAGCTGACATTTCTGTGACTCAGTCTGGAGTCTGGAGGTGCAGTGACTGAGATTGAAGCGATGTGAGTAATTAGCTTTTCAACTGCTGTTTCATGCAGCAGGAAAACTGATAACCTGCGTTCAGTGGCAGAAGGACACCAGATCTCTTAGGGTTGGCACTGACGTACATCCTAGACTGAACCTTTGGAAAGGATGAAGATGATTCATTATTGAAGCACGTTCTAAAGTAACTCTGTACTATTATTTTTATTATGATTTTTATTTTGTCATATTTATCTATTATTTGCCCAATTTGTTTGTCGGTCTTTGTTTATGTGTAGCTATATATGTAGCTATAGACAGGTATATGGAGGAACTTAAGGCTGGGGGGGGGTGTTATATGGGAGGCAGGATGTAATGGTCGGCACAACATTGTGGGCCGAAGGACCTGTACTGTGCTGTACTATTCTATGTTCTATTGTGTTTCTTTATTTTCCTGCAAATGCCTTCAAGAAAATGAATCTCAAGGTAGCATGTACGTACTTTGATAATAAATTGACTTTGAATTTGATCTTGTATAAGGCGGCACTCTCTTGACCTCACTGGTTTTATTTGCTGAGTCTCCCACTCACATCTCCGGCTCCTCTGTACCTCAGCACAGGGCTGCTTCTTTCTCACTGCATGAATGGGATGCGTGTAGTTTGTCCCCTGTTGCTCGGTGATCCACAGCTGGCATTTTCATTGATGCCCTACCTGTCTCCAGTGGAGCTGAAGTTATGCAGCAGGATCGAGGCCATTTCTGGGAGTGGAAACTGCTGGAGCCACACATCCTCATGTTGATCGAGATTCAAGATGGTTTGTTGTCATTCTTCAGTATGCAAGTGTAACAGAGAACAAAATGATGGTTACTCCAGATCTGATACAGCAGAAAAACACAGTGAGCATAAAGAACACGAGATCGATTTTTATGTGCGTAAAGTGACGCCAGGCGCAGGTGTACCTGTACATAAGGTGACGTTGACAGGAACTGATTAAGTACTGTTGGAGAGTTTGTGTTAGTAGGTGGAGGTGTTGGTCAACCTGATGGCTTGGGAGGAGTAACTGTTTTTGAGTCTGGTGGTCGTAGCAGGAACACTATGTAGCCTCTTCCCTGATGAGAGTGGAATAAACAGTCCATGAGCAGGGTGGGTGTGATCCTTCATGATATCACTGGCCTTTTTCTGACACCTTTCTGTATAGATGTTCTTGATGGAAGGTAGGCTGGTGCCAGCGATGCGTTGGGCAGTTCTTGCTACCGGTGGTAGAGTCCTGTTCTCCAGCGCAGTGCCCTTTCTATACAACACAGTGGTACAACATGCTCTGCACCGCATATCCTTGCAAGGTCACCAGTGTTAATGTGCACAGACCAGCTCTCTCCAGCCTCCTCAGAAACAGAGGCATTGATGTGTCATCTTGTTTGTGTAGGATGCGTTCGGGGACCATGTGTGGTCGTGCAAGATGTTCACCCCCAGGAATTTGAATCTGTTTGCAGATTCCACTGTCAGTGTAAAGAGGGGTGCGAGTGGTGTGACTTTGCCTGAAGTCAATAACCATCTCCTTTATCTTGTTAACATTCAGGAACAGGTTATTGGCCCGGCACCAGGCCTCGACCTCTTCTACTTCCTCTCTGTAGGCCGGGTCTTTGCTGGTGATGAGCCCTACCACCGTCGTGTCAATGTGATTGCTCGTGTGTTTGGCCGTGCAGTCGTGTGTGGGCAGACTGGGCCCAACATGGGGCACCTGTGCTGAGAGAGGAGCAATTGTACACCCTTACTATCTGAGATCTGTTGGTTTGCTGGTCCAAGACCCAAACCAACAGGTCAACCAACGGGTTCAGGGAAACATTGTCTCGGTTCTCTATACATTATATACATATATAGTTAAATGACAATACACTTGGTTTGACTCAGTTGCACACTGGTGTATTTAGAGCAAAGAGGAGGAGTTTGTTCACCAAGGTCTGTGGGACAGCGGTGTTGAAAGCCGAACTGAAATCCAGAAACAACATTCTGATGTAAGTGTCCTTGTTCTCTAGGTGTGTCAGGGCCGGGTTCATGATAAATGCTTTGGCATCTGTCGTAGAACGGTTCTGCCAGTAAGCATGTTGGTGAGTGTCCAGTGTGGCAGGAATGGAGTTTTTGATGTGTGCCATTACCAGCCGTTCAAAACACTTCATGATGATTGATGTCAGTACCACCGGGCGGTTGTTGTTTAGTTCTGAAGGTGTAGAGGTCTTTGGTACAGGGATAATGGTGGCTGATTTGAAGCTTGTGGGGACAGCAGCCAGGCTGAATAGCATGTGAAGATGTCAGTGAGTTGGTGTGCACATCCCCTGCGCTCTCAGCCTCATATGTTGTCTGGGCCAGCAGCCTTACTCTCTGCAAAGTGCTTCTGACATCTGTGCAGTGTGTGCTCACCTGAAATGGCTGCAGCTCTTCTGGCTGGAATTGTGTTGCGTGCCTTGCGGTGTGCATGCAATGGGCTTCGATCATCGGGGAGAGAAGGAGGCATCACTGCAGCTGCCTTTCCCTGTGTGGTCGGTAATGTCCTTGGTGTCCAGTCACATATGTCAGGGAACGTTAAGACATAGGAACAGAAATAGGCCATTTGGCCCATCGAAAATCATGGCTGATTTACTAACTCTCTCAACCCCATTCTCATGGAATTGACTTTTCACTCTTAGCGATGGCCGTCTGTAGGTTGTATCTTGGCTTCTTGTAGGGTTTTGGGTCTCCAGTCTGGAATGCCACGGATCTAGCCTTCAGCAGACTTTGAATCTCCTGGTTCACCCAGGACTTCTGGTTTGGGATGGTGGTCAAACAATGATTGAGTGTGTTGTTTCCACTTGTTCTGCAGGTGATATAAGACCATAAGACATAGGAGCATAATTAGGCCATTCAGCCCATCGAGTCTGCTCCACCATTCCATGGTTGATCCTGGAACCCACTCAACCTCACACACCTGCCCTCTCGCCATATCCCTTGATGCCCTGACTGATCAGGAAATGAACAACTTCCACCTTAAATATATGTACGGACTTGGCCTCCACCGGAGTCAGTGGCAGAGCATTCCACAGATTTACTACTCCCTGGCTAAAAAAATTCCTCCTTACCTCTGTTCTAAAGGGTCACCCTTCAATTTTGAGGCTGTGCCCTCTAGTTCTGGATACCCCCACCACAGGAAATATCCTTTCCCTATCCACCCTATCTAGTCCCTTCAACATTTGGTAGGTTTCAATCAGATCTCCCCCACATTCTAAATTCCAGTGCTACAGGCCCAAAGCTACCAAACACTGCTCATATGTTAACCCCTTCATTCCCAGAAACATTCTCATGAACCTCCTCTGGACTCCCTCCAATGACAACACATCCTTTCTGAGATATGGGGCCCAAGACTGTTGACAATACTCCAAGTGCGACCTGACTAGTGTCTTATAAAGTTTCAACATTATCTCCTTGTTTTTATATTCTATTCCCCTTGAAATAAATGTCAACATTGCATTTGCCTTCTTTACCACAGACTCAACCTGTAAATTAACCTTCTGGGAGTCTTGCACAAGGACACCTAAGTCCCTCTGCACCTCTGATGCTTGAACCTTCTCCCTATTTAGATAATAGTCTGCACTATTGTTCCTTTTACCAAAATGCATTATCATACATTTCCCAACACTGCATTCCATCTGCCATTTCTTCCTCAGCACTACCTACTCCCCCGGGGAGGGGAGGGAGGGAACGTCGACTCAGACCATAAGAGGCCTGCGTCGGGCATTTTCATGCCTTACAAGGTGCAAATTGGAAGTCTATGTGGGGCGCCACTCCTCGCACAGACTAGAGCAATGTGTGGTTAAGTACCTTGTGGTCAAGGGCACAAACACACTGCCACAGCTGAGCCTCGAACTAGCAACCTTGAGGTAACTAGACGAACACCGTAACCACTTGGCCGCATGCCCAACACAGCATGTACTCCCCCACCTATCTTCATATCATCTGCAAACTTTCCACAAAGCCATCAATTCTATTATCTAAATCACTGACAAACAATGTGAAAAGCACCGCGTCAGTACTGGCCCTGAGGAACACCATTAGTCTCTGGCAGCCAACCAGAAAAGGCCCCTTTTATTTCCATTTGCTGCCTCCTGCCTGTCAGCCATTCCTCTATCTATGCCAGTATCTTTCCCGTAACAGCATAGGATTTTATCGTGTTAATCAGCCTCATGTATGGCACCTTATCACAACTCTTCTGAAAATCCAAGTAAATAACATCCACTGCCTCTCCTTTGTCCACCCTGCTTGTTACTTCCTCGAAGAACTCAGACAGATTTGTCAGGCAAGATTTCCCTTTACAGAAATTATACTGACTTTGACTTATTTTATCATTAGTCTCCAAGTACCCGGAAACCTCATCCTTAATAAGAGACTCCAAAACTTTCCCCACCACTGAGGTTAGGCTAACTGGTCTATAATTTCCTTTCTTTTGCCTTCCTCCCTTCTTAAAGAAGAAAAAGAAGAAAGCCCTTAACTCTGAGTGGATTCATCGGGATGCCGTCATGACAGCGTTTTTTTAGCGGACTTTCTTATTTTTACAAGGCCAAGTTGCTAGCTTGACGCTCAACCCAGCACGGATGGAAAGCGTAGAAGAGAGCCGGCTGGATTTGAATTCGGGAGCCTTTGTTCCGAAGTCTGGCACTGATGCCACTATGCCACTTCTTAAAGAGTGGAGTGACATTTGCAATCTTCCCGTCCTCTAGGACCGTGACAGAATCAAGTGATTCTTGAAAGATCATGACCAATGCATCATTTATCTCTTCAGCAACCTCTCTCAGGACTCTGGGCTGTAGTCCATCTGGTCCAGCTGGTCCAATATCAACTCTCACCTCCCATTTACTCTTTATATAACTGAAAAAACGTTTAGTAATTAGCATATTAGTTTGCTCTCATATTTCATTTTTCCTTCTTATAGGTTTTTTAGTTGCCTCTTGTTGGATTTCAAAAGCTTTCCAATCATCCAACTTTCCACTTTCGTTACCTTGTATGCCCTTTCCTTGGCTTTATGCAGTTTGTAACTTCCCATGTCAGCCACAGTTGCCTACCCTTGCCATTTGAGAATTTCTTCTTCTGTGGGACATATCTATCCTGTGCCTTGTGAACTATTCCCAGAAACTTCAGCCATCTCTGTTCTGCCATCATCCTCACCAGTATCCCCCTCCAATCCACCTGGGCAAGCTCCTCTCTCATGCCTCTGTAATTCCCTTTATTCCATTGCAACACTGATACATGTGAGTTATGCTTCTCCCTCTCAAAGGATGAATTCAATCATATTATGATCACTACCTCCTCAGGGTTCCTTTACATTATCATCATCATCATCATCAGGTGCCGTGCCCAGTGTGAGCTTTGACTGCCATGGCCCACACACTCCTGTTTCGGGTCAAGTGGATCAATTCATTGGTATTCATTTCCAGTTCTCTGGCTGCTGTCTCCATCATCATTTGTCTTTGTCTTCCTCTTGCTTTCTTCCCTTCAATCTTTCCCATAATTACTGTGCATTCTAACTCCTCTTTCCTAATCACATGTCCAATGAAGTTACGTTGCCTTTTCATGATCTCATACATTATTTCTCTTTTTGCGTTTGCTCTGTTCATGACATCCTCGTTAGATATTTGTTTCGTCCATGATATTCTTTGCATCCTCCTCAAAAACCACATCTCTGCTGCTACTATTCATTTCCTCATGTTACTGGATATTGTCCAACATTCTGAGCCATATATCATAACTGGATAAATGTAACATTTCAGTACTCTGAGGTGGGTTGTCGTGCCTAGTTTAGTGTTGGTCAGTATACTCTTCATTCTCATAAAGGTGTCTTTTGCCATCCCTATTTTTCTTTTGATGTCCATGTCGCACCTGCCATCTGATGTCACCCAGCTTCCTAAGTAGCAAAACATCTGTACTTGTTTTATGTCTTCCCCGTTTATTCTCAGCCTGTAGATAGGATTCTCCTTCTTTTTGGATATCACCATACATTCTGTCTTTTTGCAATTGATAGATAGACCCATTTTTTTCACTCTTTACATTAAGCTCCCTAATAAGATCTGGGTTATTACGCAACACCCAATCTAAGATAGCCTTTCCCCGAGTAGGTTCAAGCACAAACTGCTCTAAAACGCCATCTTGTAGGCATTCAACAAATCCCCTCTCTTGCAATCCGACACCAACCTGAATTTCCCAATCCCCTTGCATATTGAAGTCCCCCATTACAATTGTGTCATTACCCTTATTACATGCCTTTTCCAGCTCCCTTTGCAATCTTAACCTCACATCTTGGCTACATTTTGGAGGTCTATGTATGATTCCCATAATGATTTTTTTACCCTTGTAGTTTCTTAACTTCATTCACAAAGATTCGACATTCTCTGACCCTATGTCACCTCTTTCTAAACATGTAATTCCATCTCTTACCAACAGAGCCACACCATTATCTCTGCCTCCTTGCTTGTCCTTTCGATACAAACTATATCCTTTGATGTTAAGCTCCCAACTATGGTTTTCTTTCAGCCACGACTCCGGGATGCCCACAACGTCATACCGGGCAACCTCTAATTGTGCCATGAGTCCATCCAGTTACTCTGAATGCTACAAATTTAAATACAGCACCTTCAATTCTGCATTTTTTGCCCTTTTGAATTCTGCCTCTGTGGTACAATTTAACTCTTTGCTGTCTGCATTTGTACCCAGTCATTGGCTTGTCCTTCCTTACATTCATGTTACACACATCATCTAATTGTAAACCTGCTGGTTCATCCTCAGCTCTCTCATCCTGGTCCCCTTGGGGATCACTCTATTCCTATCCTCACAGGCAGCAATCCCGAAATTACTACCCTGAGGTCCTGTTCTCAGCTTCCTTCCTAATTCCCTGTATGCTATTTTCAGGACTTCCTCCCTTTTTTGTCCTAAGTTGGCACCTATGTGGATGTTTATGTATATCTGTGTCTGTGTCCGTGTCTGTATGGGTGCGCATTGGTGCGTGTGTGCATGTGTATGTGTATGTGCGTGTGTGTGTGTGTGTGTGTGTGTGTCTGTGCGTGCATGAGTGAGAGTGTGTGTGTGTGAGTGTATGTGCGCGTGTGAGTGTGTGTGAGTGTGTGTGCGTGTGTGTGGGTGTGCATGTGTGCGTGTGTATGTGTGTGTTTGTGTGTGTCTGTGCGTGTATGAGTGAGTGTGTGTGTGTGAGTGTGAGTGCGTGTATGAGTGAGTGTGTGTGTGTGTGTGTGTGGGGGTGTGTGTGTGAGTGTGTATGTGTGTGTGAGTGTGTGTGCATGTGAGTGTGGGGGTGTGTGTGTATGTGTGAGTGTGTGTGTGTGTGAGTGTATGTGTGCATGTGTGTGTGTGAGTGTGTGTGGGTGTGTGTGTGTGTGTTTGAGTATGTCTATATGTCTGTAAGTGTGGAACTGTGCATGCCTGTGATCAGGTATTGTATGTCATATCGGGTCTGTATGCACCTTTGAGTCTGTATCTGTCTCCATGTCCGTGTCTGGCTCCACATACGATACCTGCAGGGATCTTTGCCCACTATGCCTTTACCTACGGTACCATTACGCACTTCTCCATTTCCCAGCACTCAGCCACACCTGTCTGTACCCAGGATCTGCTTGTAAGTGGGGATTGGGCTGGAGGATGTTGATTTACGGGTCACTGCCTTTACCTTTCATTTCCTTGTCAGAGACACCGGATACACTACCTGCTGCTGATCCCAGAATAATTGAGCACAATCAAACTGGATGAAGAAAGGAATTATTTTGCAGCCACTCCACTGAATAGAATGTGTTACAGGCAGACAAGTAGCATCACTTGGAAAGAACGAGAAGGTAATTTAGCTGTGAACAAGGCTGATGAAATTCTGTCAACTTGATACCATGCTGACATCTTGGCTCAAACCCAGCTTTACAACCCTGCTGTCAGTTTCTAAACTACTCGCGTCTGTGTGATAATCATTGTGCTTCTCTCTGACAATCCACTTCAATTAGTTCACACTCAGTAATTGCAATCAACTTTACAAACCACATTCAGTGCCAACTGAGTTTCAAACCAAACTGTGCGTGTGTGTGTGAGAGTGTGTGAATGTGTGTGTGTGTGTGTGCATATGTGTGAATGTGTGTGCGACTGTGTGTGCATGTGTGTGAATGTGTGTGTGTGACTGTGTGTGTAAGTGTGTGTGCATGTGTGTGAATGTGTGTGTGTGACTGTGTGTGTAAGTGTGTGTGCATGTGTGTGAATGTGTGTGTGAGTGTGAGAGTGACTGTGTGTGACAGTGTGTGTGCATGTGTGCATAAGTGTGCGTGTGTGTGAATATGTGTGTGCATGTGTGTGAATGCGTGTGTGTGCGTGTGTGTGAATGTGTGTGTCTGTGTGAATGTGTGTGTCGTGTGTGTGAATGTGTGTGAATGTATGTGTGTGTGTCTGTGTGAATGTGTTTGTGAATGTGTATGAGAGAGTGTGTGTGTGAGTGTGCGTGTATGAGTGTGTGAATGTGTGTGTGCGTGTGTGTGAATATGTATGTGATCATGTGTGTGTGAATGTGTGTGTGAGTGTGTGTGCTTGTGGGTGAATGTATTTGTGCGTCTGTGTGAATGTGTGTGAGTGTGTTGTGAATGTATGTGTGTGCATGTGTGTGTGTGTATGTGTGTGTGTGAATACGTGTGTGTGTGTCTGTGTGAATGTGTGTGCGTGTGTGAGAGTGTGTGTGTGAATGTGCATGTATGAGCGTATGAGTGTGTGTGATTGAGTGTGTGTGTATACGTATGTGTGTGTGAATGTATGTGTGTGTTTGTGTGAGTGTGTGTGTGAATGTATGTGCGTGTGTGTGTGCGTGTGTGTGTGCATGTGTGTGAATGCATGTGTGTGTGAACGTGTGTGTGAATGTGTATGCGTGCGTGTGTGTTTGTGTGAGTGTGTGTGTGTGAGTGTGTGTGTGAATGTGTGTGTGAGTGTGTGTGTATGAATGTGTGTGTGTGAATATGTGTGCGTATGTGTGTGTGTGACTGTGTGTGCGTGCATGTGTGTGAATATATGTGTGTGTTTATGTGAATGTGCATGTGAGTGTGTGTGAATGTGTGTGTGTGTGAATATGTATGTGTGAGTTTGTGTGTGCATGTGTGTGAATGTGTGTGTGTGTGTGTGTGTGTGTGTGTGAATGTGTGTGTGTGTGTGTGTGAATGTGAGTGTGTATGTGAGTTTGAATGTGTGTGTGAATGTGTATGTGTTTGATTGAGCGTGTGTGTTGGACTGTGTGTGTGAATGTGTGTGTGTGCGCGTGTGTGTGAACGTGTGAGTGTGTGTGAGGGTGTGTGTGAGAGTGTGTGTGAGTGAGGTGTGAGATGCATCCATTATGCATCTTGAGTTTTTTTTTAATATTACCTATTTATGCTCAGTAATAGTAGCTATTTGTTGATCAGTGTATCCGGGTTGGCCCAGCACTGGGATACCAGACACATTGCCTCTGTCGGCGCTGGTGTGAATATTCCAGTAAACAATCAGCTGAGCAGGTTCACTGTATAAGTGAATGTCGCTGCTGACTGCTCGGTAGAGGAACCAGTCCATGCCATTTCCCCCTTTTACACCTGTTTGTACCAATGTGCCCCGGTTTCCTCCTGTGTTTTATTACTAGAGTATCTGAAGCTCAGATGCTTGTGTCCTAATGCTCTCCGAGTGTTCTTTACTCACTCCGACCCGTGCTTGCTTCCATTCAACGGCGTTGACACCCTCCTGTTTTCAAACCTGGCCTGTAGAATTTACCCTTGGTGAGCAGTCACAAGGAAACAAAGCAGAGCTGGATTGCAATGTGTATTGTTTGGTGTTTGCTGTTGGAAGGAGAGACCAGAGAGAATTAATCATGGACAGTTGGGTGTGAGTGACACTCCTGTGGGTATCAGTGGTACTGGGGAGGAGGGTGTGCAGAGCTCCCTGTTCCTATAACCAATAACCTGACCTGGTCCTAGTACGTGGCCACGGACACACACCAGCCCCTCGACCCCCCTCAGCATGCCCCACCATTGGAAGTGCCCCAGCCAGATGCACCATGCCAGCTGCTCTGCCCAGCACTGCCAGCAGCTGCAGAGAGGTGTGGCTGCAGCCCAGCGTGTCACAGAGAGCAGCCTCCCCTTCATCGACTCTTCCTACATGGCTCACTGGCGTATTCCAAGCAGCCAACGTCAGGGTCTCCACCCACCCCAGACATTTTCTCTTCTCCCCTCTGCAGAAGGTAGAAGAGCTAGAAAGCATGCAGCACCATGTTTGTACAGCTTCTGCCGTGGTACTATCAGACTCTTGCCCAGACCTCTAGAATGAGAACGATGGACACTTGACCTCACAATCTGCTTCGTCTTGGCCCTTGCATCTTATTGTCCGATTGCATTGCACTTTCTCTCTGACTGGAACGCTGCATTCTGCATTCTGTTATGGCTTCTCTCTTGACGTCCTTGTGCTTTGAAGTAATCTGTCTGGATGAGATGCAAACAGGTTTTTCACTGTACCTCAGTGCACATAACCATAATGACCCAATTACCAAATGAGCCTCATGGGGGGAGTGAAAGCCGAAATGGCTTGAATTACTCAATAAGCCAGGCAGTATCAGAGGAGTGAGAAACAGTTAATGTTTCAATGACCTTTGGTCAGAATTGCAGACATTGATAATAGACCCTTAAGCAAGATGAAAGGCAGGAATAACGGGGGCAGAGGAGGGGAGGATATCAGTGAAGGGCTGTGCTTCGAGTCAATGACTAAGAAGCTTCAGTGACAAATCAAATGTGTTGAACTTCATGCTGAGTCTGAATTGTTGGAATGAGCCTAATTAAAATTGAGGTGTCGTCCCTGGAGTTTATCCTGACTTTCACTGGAACAATGTAATTTAGTCCTCTACATTATTCCAAATTAATAATCATTTCTGTGGTAGCTTGGGCCTATCTGTGAAAGAAATCAAACATGAACTCCAATTAAGGTTCATGGACCTGAAATATTAACTCTGTTTCTCTCTCCACAGATGCTGCCTGACCTGCTGAGTGTTTCCAAAATCATCTGCTTTTATTTCGGATCTACAGAGGCTGCAGCATTTTGCTTTTGAAATCTGTTAATCAGTTCTGGTTGAAGTTTATTTCTCACACAGTTAGTGCAATCATACGTAATTGTAAGGCCATGAATTCACACATAACCTTACAAAATCATTGGTCCCGGAAACCTCAGCCACAAAATAGCGTTCCCTTCTTCCAGTTGTGGTGAAAGAGTGTGATATGATGGTCTAAAAAGAACCATTCTGATCAGGGTTTTCCACTGCAACCAGTGAACCGGGGAATGAATGAATGTGGACTGTCACTCCCTGCAGCAGGAATACCCACAGAAACATCATCACTGCACCCTCTGTTAGATCACTCCCTCCCCACCACAACGTCTTGATGACTTTACGAAGAACACACATATTTCACCAGAGATCTGAGGAGATTTGGTATGTCACTAAAGACTGTAACAAGTTCCTACAGATGTACTGTGGAGAGTGTTCTAACTGCTTCCATCACCGTCTGTATGGTGGGGCCGATACACCGGTTTGCAGAGGTTTGCAAACTCATCCAGCTTCATCTAGGGCACTAGCCTCCCCAGCATCGAGGACATCTTCAACAGGTCCTGCGGGACCCCCACCACCCAGGACATGTCCTCTTCTCATTGTTACCATCAGGGAGGAGGTACTGGAGCCTGAAGACACACACTCAATATTTAGGAACAGCTTCTTCCCCTCCGCCAACAGATTTCTGAACGGACCATGAACCCATAAACACTTCCTCATTACTTTTGAATAAGTTTTATATATATATACCATGTTGTGCATTCAGAGATGCTCTTCTGCACACCACTGTTGTAACGTGTGGCTATATGAGTTACTGTCGCCGTCCTGTCACATTGAACCAGCCTGGCCCTTCTCCTCTGACCTCTCTCATTTACAAGGCATATTCTCTCACAGAACTGCTGCTCACTGGGTGTTTTTTGTTTTTGCACCACTCTCTGTAAACTCTGGAGTCTGTTGTGGATAAGAATCCGAGGAGATCAGCACTTTCTGAGGTACTCAAACCACCCTGTCTGTCACCAACAATATTTCCTCAGTCAGCCACTTAGATCACAGTTCTCCTCCATCCTAATGTTTGGTCTGAACAAAGCTGAATGTCTTGCCATGTCTGCATGCTTTTACACAATGAGTTGTTGCCGTATGATCGTCTGATTAGATATTTGCATAAATGAGCAGGTGTACAGGTATACCTAATAAAGTGGCCACAGACCGTAATACACACACACAAAATGCTGGAGGAACTCAGCAGGCCAGGCAGCGTTTATGGAAAAGAGTACAGTCGACGTTTCGGGCCGAGATCCTTCGATAGGACTGGAGTAAAAAAGATGAGAAGTAGGTTTAAAAGGTGGGGGAGGGGAGGGAGAAACACAAGGTGAGAGGTGAAACCGGGAGAGGTGGGACGGGTGAAGTAAAGAGCCGGGAAGTTGATTGGTGAAAGAGATACAGGGTTGGAGAAGGAGGAATTCAATAGGAGAGGGCAGAAGACCATGGAAGAAAGAAAAGGAGGGGAGAGCACCAGGGGGAGGTGATGGACAGGCAAAGAGATAAGGTGAGAGAGGGAAAAGGGGATGGGGTTTGGTGAATGAGAGGTTGGGGGGGGGCACCACTGGAAGTTTGAGAAATCGATGTTCATGCCATCAGATTGGAGGATACCCAGAAAGAGTACAAGGTGCTGTTCCTGAGTGTGGCCTCATCACGACAATAGAGGAGTCCATGGACTGACATGTCGGAATGGGAATGGGAAGTGGGATTAAAATGGGTGGCCACTGGGAGATCTCGCTTCTCCTGGCAGGCGGAGTGTAGGTGCTTGGCGAAACCGTCTCCCAATCTACATCTGTTTCTACTCCTGTATATCGGTGCTGAATCAATCAAACATAATCTGCTCTGAAAAGCCATCTTGTAGGCATTCAACAAATTCCCTCTGTTACGATTCGACAGCAACCTGATTTTCCCAATTGCATATTGAAGTCCCCAATGTATGTGCCTGCATATACCCTATCGTAAGTGATGGTGTATTTTACCCTGCAATGCTGCCACAAAACAATAAATTTCACAACATAAGTCAGTGATAATAAACCTGATTCTGATTCTGATTTAGATTATCGGAGCTTTATTGTTCTGTCATCTGTGACATCGACTGCAAAAGAGCCCGAGACTGTGGCCGTGAGTTGAGAAATTGGAAGTGTTTGCCTACTGCACACGGGGATTGTCCACACATGCTCCTCACCCCTCACCCTCCAACCCCTGGCAGCCCTCAGCAAGTGCAGACCACCCTCTCTCCTCATCCCTTCAAGCCGATACAGAGGTCGGGAAGCAACGTCAGCACATATAACTTCTTAGACATTCTAGATGATTCAGATTTTCCACATGGATTCTCTTGAACATTTACGGATATTGCATAGAAATTTCCCCGATGAGTTGCACCCCAGGCTAGATTACGAAGTGCTCTACTGTGGACCAGATGAACTGATGGAGAGTGGCAAACACTGCCCAGTCCGTCAGAGATTCATCACTCCTTTCCATCTAGTCCATCTTCATGGTGCATTGTATCAGGAGGCTAACAGTCCCATCAAGGACTTCTGCCCCCTTGAAAGCCTGGATGACCAGACCAAAGGACAGCTGCTTCCTCACTGCTATCAGACTTCTGAACCAATCACCTTTTTCACATTCCCTTTCCAGAGATTCTCGGGCCCTCAATTCCCCCTTTTTCACATTTCATTCCCAGTGATTAGACCATAAGACCGGAAGATATAGGAGCAGAAGTAGGCTATTCAGCCCATCAAGTCTGCTCTGCCATTCAGTCATGGGCTGATCCAATTCTTCCAGTCATCCCCACTCCCCTGCTTTCACCCCATACCCCATTCTCAGACCCTCAATTCCCCCTCTTCTGTTAATTCTGTTGTTGTCACTTCAGATTTCTTGTTGTGCCACTTCAGTTTGCCCTACTGCACCTCACACCGTTCCGTAGTCCTGCATGCATCAACATCACTCTGTTTATTGATTTATTATACTGTGTGTACAGTTTACTCTGACCATTGTGGTAGTGTAGCAGTTACTGCGACAGCTCGGGGTGTTGGAGTTCAGAATTCAGTTCTGGTGTCCTCTGTCAGCAAGTTTGTGTGTTCCTCCCTGCGTGTGTGTGCGTTCCTTCCTGCGTGTGTGTGCGTTCCTCCCTGCGTGTGTGTAGGTTCCTTTCTGTGTGTGTGTGGGTTCCTCCCTGCGTGTGTGTGCGTTCCTTCCTGCGTGTGTGTGCGTTCCTTCCTGCGTGTGTGTGGATTCCTTCCTGCGTATGTGTGCTTTCCTCCCTGCGTGTGTGTGGGTTCCTTCCTGCGTGTGTGTGGGTTCCTCCCTGCATGTGTGTGGGTTCCTTCCTGCGTGTGTGTGTGTGTTCCTTCCTGCGTGTGTGTGTGTGTTCCTTCCCGCGTATGTGCTTTCCTCCCTGCGTGTGTGTGTGTTCCTTCCTGCGTGTGTGTGCTTTCCTTCCTGCGTGTGTGTGGGTTCCTCCCTGCGTGTGTGTGGGTTCCTTCCTGTGTGTGTGTGCTTTCCTCCCTGCGTGTGTGTGTGTTCCTTCCTGCGTGTGTGTGCTTTCCTTCCTGCGTGTGTGTGGGTTCCTCCCTGCGTGTGTGTGGGTTCCTTCCTGCGTGTGTGTGCGTTCCTTCCTGCATGTGTGTGCGTTCCTTTCTGCGTGTGTGCTTTCTTTCCTGCGTGTGTGTGCGTTCCTTCCTGCGTGTGTGTGCGTTCCTCCCTGCGTGTGTGTGGGTTCCTCCCTGCGTGTATGTGGGTTCCTCCCTGCGTGTGTGTGGGTTCCTTCCTGCGTGAGTGTGCTTTCTTTCCTGTGTGTGTGTGCGTTCCTTCCTGCGTGTGTGTGGGTTCCTTCCTGCGTGTGTGTGGGTTCCTCCCTGCATGTGTGTGGGTTCCTTCCCGCGTGTGTGTGTGTGTTCCTTCCCGCGTGTGTGTGCTTTCCTCCCTGCGTGTGTGTGTGTTCCTTCCTGCGTGTGTGTGCTTTCCTTCCTGCGTGTGTGTGGGTTCCTCCCTGCGTGTGTGTGGGTTCCTTCCTGCGTGTGTGTGCTTTCCTCCCTGCGTGTGTGTGTGTTCCTTCCTGCGTGTGTGTGCTTTCCTTCCTGCGTGTGTGTGGGTTCCTCCCTGCGTGTGTGTGGGTTCCTTCCTGCGTGTGTGTGCGTTCCTTCCTGCATGTGTGTGCGTTCCTTTCTGCGTGTGTGTGCTTTCTTTCCTGCGTGTGTGTGCGTTCCTCCCTGCGTGTGTGTGGGTTCCTCCCTGCGTGTGTGTGGGTTCCTTCCTGCGTGAGTGTGCTTTCTTTCCTGCGTGTGTGTGCGTTCCTTCCTGCGTGTGTGTGGGTTCCTTCCTGCGTGTGTGTGCGTTCCTTTCTGCGTGTGTGTGCTTTCTTTCCTGTGTGTGTGTGCGTTCCTTCCTGCGTGTGTGTGGGTTCCTCCCTGCGTGTGTGTGCGTTCCTTCCTGCGTGTGTGTGTGGGTTCCTTCCTGCGTGTGTGTGGGTTCCTTCCTGTGTGTGTGTGCTTTCCTCCCTGCGTGTGTGTGCGTTCCTTCCTGCGTGTGTGTGGGTTCCTTCCTGCGTATGTGTGCGTTCCTTCCTGTGTGTGTGTGGGTTCCTTCCTGCGTGTGTGTGCCTTCCCTCCAGATGCTCCCATTTCTTCCCACGGTCCAAAGAATCTCTGGCCAATAGGATAGTTGGTCATTGTAAGTTGTCCCGTCATTAGGCTCGGCTGAAATTGGTGGGTAGCTGGGCAGCGTGGCTCGAAGGGCCAGAAGGGTTGATTCCTGTAGCGCTGTATCATCAAATAAATTAATCTCTGTTGTGGGAGGATTTAGGAATACATTCTGCTTTGCTCTTGCTGTAGTGTTCGACAGGAGGGTAACAGGCACAACTGAGGGGGTGTTTGTTGGGCAAGATCCCAGTCAACGAGGGGGCAAAGTCACACATTAGTGACTGTCTCTTCACAGTGAGGCCTAGCTTTCATGCCTGTGAAAGTGGGCATCAGCACTCTGCTGGGATTTTATCCCCCGCTCGCCATTCCTGGCAGTGCTGTGGAGCAAGGGAGGGCATGGTGAGTGTTAACCATGGCCAAAGTTCTGGAATTAAATTTTGTAGCACGGCTTGGTAGGGTGGGGATGAGAGGAGTGGCAGTAGAGGTGTGCCGAGAGTCCAACCCTAATCTCTCCAGGGTTAGAATACGTACAGGCTCTGTGGTGTGGCTGTCTGGCTCCCTCGAGCAACTCTGACTTCCTTCTTGCAAAAGTTGACAAACGGCTACCTGGAGATCGTGTACCTCCAGGGTCTGTCTGGAAATCCTCTGGTGTACAGACTCTGATACCCCACTGGCTCAATCGTACTGTGATGAGAGCCCTTGATGAGGATGGTTTGGACCCAAATTCTGGAGAGTCTGAGGCTAGGTCAAGACACGGAGTAAAACTGAGCACAAAACAAATGCTAGACGATATCTCTGGTTGGGCTTACCATTGAGCACTGAGGCTCTGTTCAGTTGCTCTTTAAATACTCAATTCTTGGCGCCCAGAACATGTTTGCCAATTAATGGGATGGTCCTGAATCTCTAAAGGGGCCACGCCAGCTATGCATATCCCAGAGAGTTTGAGCGTGTAAACCCCAGAGGCTGGTGTGGTTGGGTGCATGTCGTACAGGCAGAAGCTGGTAAATAGGTAGATCAGTTTATTTTTCTCGTACGTATCAAGGTAGAGTGAAAAACCTGTCTTGAATACTGTTCAAACAGATCTTTTCATTACTGTGGTACTTCAGGGTCGCCAGTGCAGTCCATCACAGGTAAAGCCCTCCCCACCACTGAGAGCTTTTAACAAGGAGCAATGCCACAAGAAAGCAGAATCCATCATCAAAGACCCCAACCATCGAGGCAGGCTCCTTTCTCACTACTACCATTGGGCAGTAGGTCCCTCACCACCAGGTTCAGGAGCAGCCAGCAGGCATGGACAACTTCATTCACCACCACTCAGAGCTGATCCTACACTCACTTCCACGGTGACGTTTTCCCACTCGTTCTCACTGTTATTTTTATTTACACGGCTTGTCTTCCTTTGCACATTGGTTTTCTTCAATTTTAGGTCATGATAGTTTAATTGAAAAATTTTATTGTATTTCTTTTTTTCCCTGTAAATGCCTGCAAGAAAATAAATCTCAAAGTTGTATATGGTGACGTAAAATAAAATTGCTAATGAATTTACTCTGAGTACTTTGAAAAGATCAAACTATAAACGAGTGCAGAACATTTCTAGAGAAATTTCAGTGCAGGTAGACAATAAGGTGCCATTCCAGAATGAGGTAGACTCTGAGGTGGGGAGCCCATCTTTTTGTCCAAGGGAACTGTTCAATAGTCTTATATCAAGAGACAGAAGATACCCTTGAGCATGCTTTCAGACGTTCTGGCCAATGGGAGGGGGAGAAGAGAGTATGCCTGGAGTGAGAGGGGTCTTTGATTATGCTGGCTGCTTTACTGAGGCAGCGAGAAGTATGGACAGAGCCCATGAAGGGGAGGTTGTGAGAAGTGAAGACAGAGCCCATGGAGAGGGAGGCTGTGAGAAGTGTATTGAGGCATTGTGAGAAGTGTGGACAGAGCCCATGGAGGGGAGGCTGGATTCTGGGATTTGCTGAACTTTGTCCACAACTCGCTGTGGTTTCTTGTGGTCATGCACAGAGTAGATGCTGTACCAAGTGCTGACATGTCTGGATAGGATGCTTTGGTGGTGTATTGATAATAATTGATGAGGGTCAATGAGAACAAACTGATTTTATTTATCTCCTAAAGGAGTTCCTCCTTGTGAGTTTTACTGGCTCTGGTGTCAACATGGTTGGACAAGGTGACGTTCACTCCTAGGAACTTGAGGCTCAGACCCGATCAACACTAACACTGTCGATATGAACAGGAGACTGTGCACCTCTGAATCCAACGATGGGCTCTCTGGTTTAGCTGACACGGCAGCTGTCATGACACCACATCACCGCGCTCGCTGAATCATTGTAATTTGTGATTTGGTGCTGCAAAATGGTGTCATCAGCAGATGAAGATGGAGCAGAATTTGGCCAGGCAGTTATCAGAGAACACAGGACAGGACAGTGTAGGAGAGAATAGGGGACAGGACAGTGTAGAAGAGAATAGGGACAGGACAGTGTAGGAGAGAATAGGGGACAAAACAGTGTAGGAGAGTAGAGGAGACGGGACAGTGTAGGAGAGAATAGGGACAGGACAGTGTAGGAGAGTAGAGGAGACAGAGCTGTGTTGGAGAGTAGAGGATACAGATCTGTGTAGGAGAGTAGAGAGACAGAGCTGTGTTGGAGAGTAGAGAGACAGAGCTGTGTTGGAGAGTAGAGGAGACAGGACAGTGCTGGAGAGTAGAGGAGACAGGACAGTGTTGGAGAGTAGAGATACAGAGCTGTGTTGGAGAGTAGAGGAGACAGATCAGTGTTGGAGAGTAGAGGAGACAGGACAGTGTTGGAGAGTAGAGATACAGAGCTGTGTTGGAGAGTAGAGGAGACAGGACAGTGTTGGAGAGTAGAGAGACAGAGCTGTGTTGGAGAGTAGAGGAGACAGGACAGTGTTAGAGAGTAGAGATACAGAGCTGTGTTGCAGAGTAGAGGAGACAGGACAGTGTTGGAGAGTAGAGATACAGAGCTGTGTTGGAGAGCAGAGAGACGGACCAGTGTTTCTGATGGTGCAGCCCTGTGAGACTCAAGCTCAGGGAATAAACATTGCAGAGGTGTCACTGTCCGTACTGACTGTTTGCAGTTTGTTGGTCATTTTGACTCTTTGCGAGCGAACTGAGATGGCAATAAATTGCAGCAGTAATATCTCCCCGAGGTGATGAAGTTCAATTGTTGGAAGAGGTACATTTGGTGTTTTAGCCACATCTCCTTGCAGACTCCCTCACAGCAGCCGCCAGAGCAACATCATGCACCAGCTGAGAGACACAAGGACCCTCACACCTTCCTGAAGGAGATATACAATCTACTGGTTGATGTGGATCAGTAGCCACTGATCAATGAATGAATTCCACATTGTCCACTTATGGAGCTAACACAGCTGGGCTCTTCATGGCTGAATGACCCCCATCTCCTACAGCGCACATTTCCCATCTGGTGGAGATATAACCCCACCACTCCACTGAACTGCAGACAACAGACGTAGCAAATGGTAAACCCTGGCTCAGGGTCTGGGACGTTTGCAGTGTCTGGGGTTCAAACTGCTTCGGCTCAGCACGTCATCATCGCCGCCATTACCAACACTGGTACGCTTTGTTAAGGCGACAACAGGTCTGGATATAATCCAGGTCTTGCTAACGCTTGTGTCATGAGCCCTGGGGGTTAAGTCCAGTACAGTTTGTAGCTTCGTATGTGCTTTTGAATTTCCGTGCCAGATTACAATGTAGGCAGTTGTGATACCTCAAGCAGTAGCTCAGTGGAACCTTGTTAGCCGCTGCGTCCCTCCCACGGCCTGCACAAGGCTTCCCTGGGCTGCTGTATGGGCATGTGCTCCTCAGTACCCTGTTTCTGGAGTTAGATCGTGGGTTGAATGTTTCCAGTTGGTTCTGACATACCTCATGTCTGGCCACTCGGGTTACTGAAACTTGCCTCTACAACACAAGACAGAAGAGGTCCGGGTACGATCTCCGGAAAGCCACCTCATGTGTGAAGTGGCAATTCTGGAGCAAATGTGAATCACAGATGGATGCATGACCGTTGTGGCGGGGCTTGAATGCTATCACCTCCTACAAAGTGAAATCACCTCTTCCAGCGTGGTATAAAAATGATAAAGTCTGCAGATGCTGGAAATCCAAAGCAAAACACACAAAATGCTGGAGGAACTCAGCAGGTCAGGCAGCATCGAAGGAGATTGATAAACCGCTGACATTTCGGACTGAGACCCTTCATCAGGACTTGAAAGGAAGGGGGAAGATGAATAATAACATGGTGGGGTGAGGGGAAAGAGGCTCGCTAGAAGCTGGGTGGGAAAGTTAAAGGGCTGGAGAGCAAGGAATCTGATAGGAGAGGAGGGTGTCCATAGGAGAAAGGGAAGGAGGAGGGGATCCAGGAGGAGGTGATAGGCAGATGAGGAGACGTACGAGGCCAGAGTGGGGAATAGAAAAAGGAAGAAGGGAGGAGGGAATATTTTCTTTACCTGAAGGAGAAATTGATACTCCTGCCATCAGGTTGGAGGCTACCCAGATGGAATATAAGGTGTTTCTCCTCCACCCTGGCGGTGTCCTCATTGTGGCACAAGAGGAGGTCACGGGCTGACCTGTCGGAATGGGAATGGGAATGGGAATTTAAATCTGTGGCCACCGGGAAGTTCAACTTTGGCTGATGGAGCAGGGGTGCTCGATGAAGTGGCCCCCCCAATTTGCGATGGGTCTCATCAATATAGAGGAGGCCACAATGGGAGCACCGGACACAATAGACAACCTCAGCGGATTCGCTGGTGAAGTGGTGCCTAACCTGGAAGGACTATCTGGGGCCCCGAAGGGAGATGAGGGAGGAGGTGTATGGGCAGGTGGAGCACTTTGGCCACTCGCAGGGGTAAGTGCTGGGAGGGAGATAAGAGGGGAGGGATGAATGGACAAGGGAATCACAGAGAGAGAGATCCCTGTGGAAAGCGGAGGTGGGTGGTGAGAGGTAAGATGTGTTTGGTGGTCGGATTCTTTTGGAGATGTGGAAGTTGTGGAGAATGGTGTGTTGGCTGCAGAGGCTGATGTGGTGGTGGGTAAGGACACCAGGGACTCTATCACGGCTACAGCAACAGGAAGATGAGGTGAGCACAGATGTTCAGGAGACGCTGGAGATGCAGCATCAATGGAGGAAGAAGGAAAGCACCGTTCTTTGAAGAAGGAGGACATCTCTGGACAGGTGACAATGAGGCTTCGCTCTCAAATGAGGGGAGGAGAAGATGGCAGCGTGACATAGCGTGCGGGGCTGCTCCGAATTGATATCGTATTTGTTAAGTAGGGGCCGTGCACAATCCTGATTTGATGGAGACAGACGTGAAAAGCACAGGGGAACATCTGGAGAAACTTCTGAAATGCCCGCTTCGCTGCCGCCGCTACTGTGCAATCGAGAATCTCCGGAGGGGAAGGCCCCAAATCCTCGGCTTTGCCTATTGCCTGTTGCCGGGGCGGGGTCGAAGCGCTCGGCAGAGATAGTGCTCAGTCCTCGGTGTCGGAGGGCTGGTCGGAGGCTGGAAGTTCTCGGACGGACTCAAGAGTGTCCATCTCACTGTGGTCGGGCGCTTCCAGGGTGCTGCATCGTCAAGTTTGTGGCGCTGGAAGCTCATGGCAGGAAGAAAGTTTCTCTTCCTTTTACCGTCTGCGTGAGATGATGGGAGTTTCGAGAGACTTTGAGACTTTTTTTTTACTGTGCCCATGGTCTGTTCTTTATCAAATTACAGGTTTCCCCCACCATTTGAAGGTAGAGTGTGCCTATGAAACGGTTCGTAAGCAGGAATGTCGTAAAGTGAAGAAGCAATTACCATTAATTTATATGGGAAAAATTTGTGAGTGTTCGCAGACCCAAAAATAACCTACCAAATCATGCCAAATAACACATAAAACCTAAAATAACAGTAACATATAGTAAAGGCAGGAATGATATGATGAATACACAGCCTATATAAAGTAGAAATACTTTTCCACAATCATTGCCGCACTGTTCTCCATAGCGAAAATCTCACCCAAGTGCTCTCGGCAAAAACACGGCGCAAGCGCTCTCCAGTAACCTTTAAGCTATGAAGCTGCCAAACCATACCAAATAACACGTAAAAATACACAGCAGGTATAAAGTAGAAATAATGTATGTACAGTGTATTATCACTTACGGGAATTGGGAAGATATCGAGCACACTGATGATGGTGTGTTAGGCTGAGTCATCAGAGGTTGGGGTGGTGCAGTGGCCCCCACCCTCTGGGCAGTGAACTGATACCGATCTGTGAAGTATGCAGGGGTACAGCGGCAGCCGGAATGCACCCAGCACATCTTTAAGAAAAAAGCTGAAGTAAACAAGCTAATTAATTAGGTGCTGCCCAGCACGTAATTAATTAGCTTGTTTATTTTGGCTTTTTTCTTAAAGATGTGCTGGGTGCCTCCCGGCTACCACTGTATTCTTCGCGAATCGTCATCTGTCCGCGGCTCGGGGGTTGGGGTGGTGGGACACTGGGGTGTCATCTTGTCGTCTGTTTCCATCAGGTCAGGGAGGTCATCTTCTTCTATGTCTGCCTGCCTCGATGCCGAAGGTCGAAGTTCGTCGTCTGCTGTGGCTGATGTGGAAGGCTTGCTTGACTGCTTAGCCTCGCGTATTTTTAGATCATACAGTTCTTTGTAAGTACTCAAACCATCCTGCAAATATGCCCTAAACTGACGTACCCTTTCAAAATTAAAGTCGGTTTCGATTGTTATCCTTTTCTCTTCCAATTGCATCAGCTCTTCATCTGTCAGTTCTTGGTCATGGGATACCAAAACCTCTTCAACATCGTCTTTGTCAACTTCCACAAGCCAAACTCACTTTGTCCTTACTTCATTCACCATGATTGAACCGCTTAATTATGTCTAGTTTTACGCTAAGTGTAACACCTTTACGAGCTCTTTCAGGTTTTTCCAATACCTTAGAACTCATCTTGCTAACGGCTGCTCACAGGCACGTGTTTAAGCAATGCCGGCCAGAATGCCGTTCCGAATCCGGGGGAGAGCGGCTGCTCGGGGCGCGCGCTGCCTTTTTTTTCTTAACAGTGAAAACACCTTCTGTTAGCGAAAACAGGGTACTAATGTAGGTCTCCGGTAACAGTGAGGTTTCGTAAAGCGAACGTTCGAAAAGCGGGGGCACCCCTATGTATTGCTTTGCACTGTTGTAACTATATGTTATAATTATGTGGTTTTTGTCAGTTTTTCAGTCTTGGTTTGTCTTGTGTTTCTGTGATATCATTCTGGAGGAACATTGTATCATTTCTTAATGCATGCATTACTAAATGACAATAAAAGAGGACAAAGTGTCCTCATAATCTAAAAAAAAATGAGTTCAATGCCTTCTATGCTTGCTTTGACCACCAAAACATGGAGGAATCTTTACAACTTCCAGGGGCCCCAGTCACCAAGTGATCTCAGTCTCTGACACTGATGTGAGAGAATCCTTCAGGAGGGTGACCCCACAGAAAGCATCCAGCCCTGATGGGGTACCTGGTCGAGTACGAAGGACTTGTGCTGATCTATTAGCTGGTGTGTTCACTGATATCTTTGACCTCTCGTTTCGGCAGTCTGATGAAACCCATCTGCTTCAAGCAGCCTTCAATTGTACCAGTGCTGAAGAAGAATGTGGTGACCTGCTTCAATGACTATGACTAGGAGCACTTACATCCACTGTGAAGAATTTTGAGAGGTTGGTGATGAAACATATCAACTCCTGCCTAAGATGCAACTTGATCTGCTCTAATTTGTCTGCCATCACAACAGGTCAACCGCCGATGCCATTTCATTGGTTCTTTACTCAACCCTGGAACATCTGGACAGTGAATTGTCTCATCTCACCTCGCTCTTAATTGGCTACAGCTCGGCATTCAGTGCCATCATCCCCTCTAAACTAATCAATAAGCTTCAAGGCCTTGGCCTCAGTATCTCTTTGTACTATTGGATCCTCGATTTCCTCACTTGCAGACTCCAGACAGTTTGAATTGGAAAAAACATCTCCACAATCTCCATTTGCACAGATGCACCGCAAGACTGTACGCTTAGCCCCCTGCTTTACTTGTTTTATACTTATGACTTTAAGACTAAGAACAGCTCCAATACCATACATAAAGTTTGCTGACGACACCACTGTCATTGGCCAAGTCAAAGGTGGTGATAAAGCAGCGTACAGGAGGGAGACTGAAAATCTGGCTGACTGGTGCCACAACAACAACCTCTTTCTCAATGTCAGCAAGACCAAGGAGCTGATTATTAATGATTGGGGTCCATGAGCCAGTTCTCATCAGGAGATCAGAGGTCGAAGGGGTCAACAACTTTAAATTTCTCAGTGTTATCATTTCAGAGGACCTGTCCTGGTCCCAGCACACAGGTGCTGTTATGAAGAAAGCACAGCAGTGCCTCTGCTCAGAAGTTTGTGACGATGCAGCATGTCATCTAAAACTTTGACAAACTTCTCCAGGTGTGTGGTGGAGAGGACATTGACTGGTTGCAACACAGCCTGGTTTGAAAACCCTGAACAGAAAATCTTAGAAAGGGTACTGGAAACAGTCCAGTGGATCATGGGCAACACCCTCCCCACTGGGCACATCTACACGAAGCACTGTTGTAGGAAAGCAGCGTTGATCATCAGGGACCCCCACCACGCTGGGCGTGCTCTCCTCTTGGTGCTGTCATCAGGACGGAGGTACAGGAGACTCAAGACCCAAACCAACAGGTTCAGGAATAATTATCACTCCTCAACCATCAGGCTCTTGAACTAGAGGGGATAACTTCACTTGCCCCGTCACTGAAATGTTCCCACATTCCATGGACTCACTTTCAAGGACTACCCATGTTCTTGATCTATATTGCCTATTTATTTATTATTATTATTACTATTATTTAAATTTTCTTTTCTTTTGAATTTGCAGATTGTTGTCTTTTGCACTTTGATTTTTTTGTCCATCCTGTTGGGCGCGGTGGTTCTATTGTGTCTTGGATTTACTGAGTATGCCTGCAAGGAAATGTGGTGACACATATGGTGTATATGGTGACATATGGTGAATCTCAGGGTTGAATATGGTGACACACTGTACTTTGAACTCTGAATTCTCTAATCAACACCTGAAAATTTGAGATGCAGAATAACGTTCACTCTCACGAGACTCATGCTATAAAATTAAATAAAGCAATACTAACACCTTCTTCAAATCACATTTCCTGACACAGTTGCAGTCTTCCCGTTACTTAACATTATGACGCCGCTTGTGTTCCGGAAATGTAAGCTCCTGTAACACAGGGTTTGTTGGAGCTCACACAACATTTTTGCAGCAATATTGGGGAAGCACCCAGCCTTATCTGTTTTCAGTTTCTGGCTGGTGTTGGTTGTGTTGCAGAATCCGTGGTTAGGACCCCCGTTTGGATGCTGGTTGCTGAGACCGCTGGTTTGGTGAGCTTGAGGAAGGCCACGGCTAGTGCCTGGTGCTACTTTTGGTATTTGTTGTAGAGTTGTCATGTGGTGCAGATCACAGCTGGTACGGTAGCACAACGCTTTACAGTACCAGTGACCCAGGTTCAATTCCTGCCACTGCCTGTACCTTCTCCCTGTGACCGCATGGGTTTCCTCCACAGTCCATGGTCCAAAGGCCATTGTAAACTGTCCCATGATTAGGCTAGGATTAAATCAAGGGACCGCTGTGTTGCGTGGTTGTCATAAGGCGGTGGCTGGGAATGGACCCAAATGCAAGACACAGATACTGAAGTACTAGGGACAGGACCAGGATACAGGCTGAGGGCAAGAACATGGACACGAAAACCGGGAACCCGGAAAAGGACTGGATAAGAGAGCTAGGAGCCCGGGCTTGGACTCCGAGCCAGAGACTGGACAAGGACCCAGTACCTGGGTCTTGTCTCTGGCCCGGACCCCAGAACTAGGCAAGGACGAAGCTTGGCAGGCTGGCAGGATGAGGCTGGAGTCTTCAGACTTGAGGCTAGAGGCGAGGCTTGCAGGAGGCTGGAGTCTTCAGGTTTGAGGCTAGAGGTGAGGCTTGCAGGAGGCAGGAGGCTGGAGTCTTCAGGCTTGAGGCTAGAGGCGAAGCTTGCAGGAGGCTGGAGTCTTCAGGTTTGAGGCTAGAGGCGAAGCTTGGCAGGAGGAAGGAGACTGGAGTCTTCAGGCTTGAGGCTAGAGGCTAGAGGCAAGGCTTGGCAGGAGGCAGGAGGCTGGAGTCTTCAGGCTTGAGGCTAGAGGCTAGAGGCAAGGCTTGGCAGGAAGCAGGAGGATGGAGTCTTCAGGCTTGAGGCTACAGGTGAGGCTTGGCAGGAGGCAGGAGGCAGGAGGCTGGAGTCTTCAGGCTTGAGGCTAGAAGCGAAGCTTGGCAGGAGGCAGAAGGCTGGAGTCTTCAGGCTAGAGGCTAGAGGTGAGGCTTGGCAGGAGGCAGGAGGCTGGAGTCTTCAGGCTTGAGGCTGGAGGCTAGAGGTGAGGCTTGGCAGGAGGCAGGAGGCTGGAGTCTTCAGGCTTGAGGCTAGAGGCGAGGCTTGCAGGAGGCTAGAGTCTTGAGGTTTGAGGCTAGAGATGAGGCTTGGCAGGAGGCAGGAGGCTGGAGTCTTCAGGCTTGAGGCTAGAGGCTAGAGGTGAGGCTTGAAGCTAGGCAGGAAGCTGGAGTCTTCAGGCTTGAAGCTAGGCAGGCTCCTCCTGGGCAGGGCGCAGATCACCACCCTATGAAGGCATGGGACAGGAAAGGACAGAACCAACGCAGGTAACGGCAAGATGGCCTGGCTTACCCAACGGAGGAAAGGGACAGGAAGGAATAGAACCAACCGCAAGTAACGGCAGGACAGCCTAACTTACCTGGGCAGAGGCAAGGGACAGGAAGGGAGCTAGGTACAGGGTGGCTCCATGACAAGACTGCAGGTGAGACGAGGCGAGAGTTACCAGCAAGACAAGGCAAGGCTTCAGGCAATGCAAGGTGAGACGAGAACTTCAAGTGAGGCAAGAGTTACTGGCAAGACAAGGCAAGGCTTCTGGCAAAGCAAGGTGAGATGAGAACTTCAGGCGATGTGAGAGTTACCGGCAAAACAAAGCAAGGCTTCTGGCAAAGCAAGGCGAGATGAGAACTTCAGGTGAGACGAGAATTTCAGGCAAGGTGAGAGTTACCGGCAAGACAAGGCAGGGCTTCAGGTGAGGAAACAGAAGGCAGAGGAAGGGATACAAGGAGTAAGGACAAGAAAATTCCAGCAGCCACACCTGGTCTCTGAAGGTATTTATGCAGCCAGCCCCAACGAGCATCAGCTGCCTCAATTAGAGCTCAACAAGAACAGAAACAGGGTAGACAGGAAAACCTGGAGCAAGGGTCAATGGACTGGACCATGAACCGGAATATGGACTACACGAACCGGGCCATGACAGTGGTTCAAAGGGCCGGAAAGGTTACATCTCAAAGGCCTCACTCTAATCTCAATAAATAAATAAAGAAATGTCCAGCATTCCTCTGAGTGGATGAGATCCACACTTTGACTCGAGGGAATTTCTGGTGGCTGAGGTGGGCCGAACAGGCAGCAGGGAGAGTCACCACAGTTAGTCTCATCCTTTTCATGTATCTCTTCCCAGACGTGGGCAGATTGTTGATTTGTATCTGGGGGTTGGTGCTCTTCACCACTAAGAGTTAGGACTGCTGCAGGGAGAGCCATCTTCTCCCTGTACACAAACATGACACATTAATGCTCTTTCTCTCTCTGTATCTCTCTCTCTCACACACACACACACACACACACACTCACACACTCTCCCACTCCCACACATACTCTCACACTCACTCACACACACACAGATTCTCACACATACACCCTCTCTCACACACAAACACAACTAACCATAACACACTTGTCCTACAGAACCCATAAACACACACAGTTGATGTTCCCTGCATTTTGATTCACTCTGTTCAGATTTGGTGCCACATCGGAGACCTGAGGATTTATTCAGTCTGAGCACAGAGCTCTGCTGTGATATGATTGGACGGAGCAGTGTAAAAGGCAACAATCAGTAATGGGCCACTGCCATTGAATCGGCCTGCTGCCGAATTCACAAATTACACACCATGGGTGAATGGGTGTAAACAAAATGATTGGTTGCTTATTATCTGTGAGTTTAGCTGTGGTACATTTGTGATTCAAGGACCTCTCAAGCTTTCACAGATAAATTTCCCAGCAAGGCCACATTCATTAACATAAAACTCCATTTATGTTAATATTCCTGCAGCTATAATGAATAATCAGCTCCACTCGAATGCTCAAGGGCTTGTATCCATATCAAGGCTCCTTCTGTCCACCTCTTAGGCTGGCAGCCTCCCATTTCCTCTTCAGCATTCAGTTTGCTGTCTGATTTGACCCCTGGTTACACCATTTCTGTGCATTTGTTCACAATGAGAGTCTGGTTGGAACAGGATCAAATTGTAGCAACATTGAAATTCAGCATCAGTGACCAGGAGCTCAGGACATAGAGAAATTGACTGATTCACCAGCATTTCAATCATTTGCTGTGTACCTCAGACACAGCTATCTGTTTCTAACAATGGTACATCCTGCAAAAGCAGTATCACAGAATTCACTTCAATGTGCAGGTAGGGTTCGGTGTTGAATAGTGAGAGGGGGATATTAGCCTTTCTGCTCAGTGTGTGAAGCAACAGTCGAACGGGTCCCTCACTGTGGGTGCACAGTGTAAACACAGGTTAGTGGTGATGGGCCACTCTTACTGAATCAAGATTCTATTCAGTTTACAGCTTATTCACTGGGTGAATGCTTTGTAAATGTGTCCTTTCCAATGATTCAGGAAAATTGCAACCAAGCTTGAGTCAGACAACTCAAGTACTCTAGGGCATAATGATATCTGAGTGTTGTCCAGTCCATTACTATGATTTCAATCTCTGACATGTTGAATTGTCACTCAACCATACACATGAATACAGCCAAATGAAACAGTGTTCCTCTGGGGCCAGGGTGTAAAACAAAGTACCAACAGTCACACAGCACATGGCACACAGCACATACAGTATGACACAGAAAATCGTACAGAGACAAAACGTAATACAGCCCTGGTCCCTGAGAGGCAGGGCCTGTGCACAGGATGAGGTCCCAGAGCCACAGTCTGCAACAGTTCTGCATCATGTGCCAGTGCAGCCGCAGACGAACACAATCCAGCTTCTCTTCCATCAGTAGGGGAGGGCAGCACTGACGGGTATAGCCCGATCCCAAGCCAGCTCCGAATATACCTCTTCCCCTCCATGCCAACGCTGTCTGACCTGCTGAGCATTGCATTTCCAGCGGTTTCTGCTTTCATCTTCAATCTCTGTTCTTCGATTATCAGTTCTCCAATTTATTTCATCTTCAATCTCTGTTCTTCGATTATCAGTTCTCCAATTTATTTGTGTATGTTTGTGTATGCGTGTTTGTGTGTGTGTGTGTTTGTGTGTGCGTATGTGTGTGCATGTGTGTGTGCGCATGTGTGTGTGTGCGCGAGTGTGTGTGCATGTTTGTGTGTGCGTGTGTGTGTGTGCATTTGTGCGCATGTGCGCGTGTGTGTGTGTGCGTGTGTGTGCGCGTATGTGTGCATGCGCGTATGTGTGCGTAAGTGTGTGTGTGTGTGTGTGTGTGTGTGTGTGTGTGTGTGCGCGTGTTTGTGTGTGTGTGTGTACAAGTGAGAGTACATGGGTTCGATTTCAACGTTTAAGATGTTTGTGTAAGTACGTGTATGGAGGGCTATGGTTCCTGTGCAGGTCAATAGGACTAGGCAGGCTTGCCTCTCATAGAGTAATGTATGAATTTTACTGAGGCCTCTGTCCTTACAGTTTATCCTGCCCAACCTTCTCACCATGTCATACAGCTCAACAAAACCCCTTTCGGTTTTCTCTTCTCCAAAAGATACAACCTCAGAAACTCCCTGTGTCCAGCTTTGGCAACCTCCCAGCCAAGCTGGAATGCTGGTGCAGCATCCTCTGTTCCTCCAGAGGACGGTGTAGAACTTTGACAGGGCAGCCAGGGACCCCAAGTGCCATGGAGCACCATTTTGGGAAGGTCGTCCCTGCCTATTTCAGTGGCAGAAAGGCTGGTAAATCTCAGGGTGTGTCATGCAGTGGAGTGAAGGAGATTTAGAAAATTACTGCACAGAAACAGGCCCTTCAGCCCATCTAGTCCATGCTGAACTGTTTTTCTGTTTTTTGAACCACACCTAGATTATAGCCCTCCTTAGCCCTCCCATCCAAGTCCTCATCCAAAATTCTCTTAAATGGTGCAGTAGAACCTGCATCTACCACTTGTGCTGGCAGCTTGTTCCACACTCTCACCACCCTCTGAATGAAGAAGCTCCCCTTAAATATTTCACCTTTCATCTTCTAACCCATGACCTCCAATTGTAGGCTCACCCAACCTCAGCGGAAAAAGCCTGATTGCATTTAACCTATCTATAAACACGAAAAAGTCTGCAGATTCTGGAAACATGCACAAAACACTGGAGAAACTCAATGTGCCAAAATCTCTCTATATGGCACACTCTACCTATGGGGGTGGAAGTACAGAGATCATTCAAGACCCTTCTTGGCCTTGATTGGTATACCTTCACAACTACCTGGGCTGAGAGGTTGGTATATCTCCACGACTACCTGGAGCTAAGAGATTAGTAAATCTCCATGAATACCTGGGCTGAGAGTTTGGTAAGTCTCCACAACTACCCGGGCTGAGAGGTTGGTAAATCTCCATGACTACCTGAGCTGAGAGGTTGGTAAACCTCCACCACTGCCTGGGCTGATGGCCAGAGGCAGAATCAAGCTGCAGTAATTGGAAGTGCTGCTGTTCATTATGAGACATGTCAGAAACCTGGGATTGACAGGCAAGGGTGTTTGTTTTGACACTAATACCAACCACATAGGTCATATTCTGCTTGATTGTCTCCAGAGAGAACACATGTAGCTCTGGGCTACCCAGCCAATCCCCCAGCTCAATCAGCCACACTTGAAAAACCCCAACATCACTCTCAATTAAAATCTCCATCCCTTTCTTTGATTTGAAAGGCTTCCTATCACAAATAGTTTTTGTAACACTGGCAGGCAGGACTGGCTCTTAACTGTTTGTACGTCTTGCTGTTACACTCTGCAGTGAGAGATGCCACACTGTATCAGCAGCAAAGGAGTCCTCTGTCCAGCTTTTGTAACATGGAGGAACGCTAGTGAACATACAGATATCAGGCTCCAAGGCCATCGTTCCCTGAAAGGGGCAACACAGGTTGACAGGTTGGTGAAGAAGGCAATAGCATGCAGTCCTCCATATCTCAGAGCATAGAATATAAGTTGGCACTATATGCTCTAACTTTACAAAGCACTGGCTAGACTGCACTGGGATTGCTGTGTCTAGTTCTGGTCACCACATGTGAGGAAGGAGGTGGGTTGTGCTGGAGAGAGTGCAGAGGAGGTTCGTCAGGACGCTGCCTGGTCCTGTTCTGAGCAGTGATCAGATGGCTTGTGTTTTTCCTTGGAGCTGGGTGGTGCCTGACGAGGCACAGATAATGGAGATAGGCAAAGTCTTTTATCCCTGTGGAAGAGGTATCAGAAACACAAAGGAATAGGGTAAAGTGGGAAGAAGGAGAATTTAGTCTTGATGATGGTCTTGTGCTGAAATGGTGCTCTGTTCCTCTCTATAGACGCTGCCTGACCTGACCTGCTGAGTTCTTTCAGCATTTTGTGTGTGTTGCCTTGCCAGGAGATTTAAAGGGGATTTGAGGGGAATTGTTTTTCACACGGGCAGTGGTTGATATTTGGAATTCACTGCCAGACGAGGTGTTGGAGTCAGATACAATTACTGCTTACGAGACATTCAGAGAGGCATTTGAATAGGCGAGGCAGAGAAGGATGTGGTTGGAATGCAAGTGTTGCAGGGGAAAGAACAGCAAGGGTTTTTAATAATAATAAAGAATAGCAAAGGCTAATAACTAGCAAATAGTGATGTGGATTGTGCAAGTGGGAACCGCAGGCAAAAGTGAAGACATGAAATGCAGCAGCAGCAACACCCAAATTTCAGGAACTTCACTGATAACATTATAGTGCACACCCATTGTTGTAATAGAAAATTGGATTTGCTGCCAGACCTGTGGATAATCATTTTATTCTATAATCAGGATCTAGTCTGCTACTGAATTAAGTCTTCCTATAGCTGCTACTCAGTTATCAAAATGTAGTTTTACTGGTAATTGTGTAGAATGAGACTGTAAAAGCTGCATCAAATTCATGCTCCGATAGATTTGATTGGTCTCCTGGTGAGCACCAGTTTTTAATAAACTGCCCATCATTTCAAACACAAACTCTATGTGATCTTCCTGTGTGTTCCCACAATAGGTAAACGGATGGCCTGGGAGGCCTGCACCATGCTGTACTGATCTGCAACGGGTGTGGTGGGCTGTATGACTTTGAGTTTGGATTTGAAAACACTCAGAGTGACGGCGAAAGTCGCTCATTCTGCGAGTACACTGTTCCCCCCTTCATGCCTCTGTTAGTGCACACACAGAACCCTGTTCAGTTGCCTCACCCACAAGTTTCTGGAACGTCAAACAATCTGTTGGAGGAACGAGCAGCATCCACGGAGGGGAAAGGGTTTCAATGCTTTGGGTCAAAAACCTACTCCAGCACTTTAGCTGAAATGTGCACAATTCCTTCCCTCCCAGGGATGCTGCTTGGCCTGCTAGTTAGGGTCTGCGTAGCGTAGTGGTCAGCATAATGCAATTACAGCGACAGATCGGGGTTCAACTCGTGTCACTGCCTGTAAGGAGTTTGTATGTTCTAACCGTGACCGCACGGGTTTCCTCCGGGTGCTCCCGTTTCCTCCCCATGTTCCAAAGACATATGGTTAAGATTACTGAGTTGTGGGCATACTATGTTGGTACCGAACGTGTGGCTGCCCGGCGCAATTCTCCCTGATTTGATGTGAACAACGCACTTTGCTGTGTATACATGTGAAAGTTAATAAAGCTGTTCTTACAAAAACCTCTCCAGTTTGTTGCTTCATATTCCAGCTCCTGCAGTCTCTTGAGGGTGGCAGGTAATGGCTGTTGAGAAATACATTTTGGCTGGGTTCACCTTGTTCTTTCTCCATGAGCTGTCCAAGAGCATTTACCTTCAGCTCAGAGAGGAGGTCCAGCCTTACAGCAATGTCTTGGCTGAGCCGCCTGGCTCCCTGTGGTCAGATGTCGGGCCGCCAGCCCACCGCGGATGAGGTCCGGTGCACCCACTCCGCTCAGCAGGTCAGCAAGATGCAAGAGGGTTCTGGAATTGGATTGCCATACGGACAGGAGGAGCAAGGTCAGACGACCCCCTGGGTACGTGATCGGCAAGACTGGAGTTTGAGGTCAAGTATTCCAGGTCTCATCGTTGGCAAATCCAGAGTTTGAGGCCTGCAGTTCGGTGATTGGTGGGTCCTAGGGTTGATGCCTAGGATTGAGGCCCAAGGGTTGATCGGGAGTAGAGGAATTGAGACCCCGAATCTGCGGATCACAGCCCGTCTGCTGGGAAAGTCGAAGGCTCAATGTCTGCTGGGGGCTGGAGGTGGAGGAAGTTGGCCTGCCCTGGGGTTGTGCGTGGGTGGGTGGGAGGGATGTTGTGTTCTCTGTCATTCTGCCAAATGTGATGTGGATGAAATGTTGGTGCCAGAACGTGTGGCGACCCTTGTGGGCTTCCCCCAGCACATCCTTGGGTGGGTTGGTTGTTGACAAAGATCATGTGTTGTCACTGTGGTTCCATGTACACGTGATGAATATACTTGAGTCAGGGCTCTTGCAGCCCTGACACCATGTTCAGATTCGGTGTGGTAGTGGGACTGGAACCTGCCCTGCTGGCAACGGTGCTCCTGCCCCGTTGGAATGAGTTAGAATGAATGTCGTGGTGGGTGAGAGTTCACGACCTCCCCTGAGAACATTCAAAGTTCAAAGTGCATTTATTATCAAAGTATGTATGCAGTATACAACCCTGAGATTCGTCTTCTCCACAGAGACCCATGAAACAAAGAAAAACCTTGGGAACCCATTCAAAGAAAAACATCAAACACCCAATGTGTGGAAAAAAAAGAACAAATCGCGTGAATGGCAAATAAATGAGCCTAATCTTAACCATCAAACCACAGAATCATTGAAACAGGCTGGTGATGCTCAGTTCAGTTCCGTTCAGCTCCACGATGGGGCGGGGGAGGGGGGGTTCTGCAGACTGAATCCTGAAGTTTGCTGTTAAATCAGGAGCTCTCACTGCAGTGAAGTATGTGCATGTCAGGGGTGTGACGTGGAGATAATGTAGTTCTCACATACCCACTGGCCTTTTAAAGTGTCTAACCTTTTCACAGCCTCTCACCTCTCACATAATCAGAGATAAACCATTTCAGCCAGTCGCTCATCCTCTCCAGCCTTGTGATCAACTCTACAAAAATCTGTCTTCTATCCACTCTCTGCAGTTTCTAAATCATACTCATCCGGGGTTTGTGCACTTTGTCCAAACTTCTACAGCCTCGGGAAAGCAGCCAACATAATCAAAGCCCTCTCCCACCCGGGTCAACAAATCCAAGGCCTCTCCCACCCAGGCCAACATAAACAAAGGCCTCTCCCACCTGGGTCAACATAATCTAAGGCCTCTCCCACACGGGTCAACAAATCCAAGGCTTCTCCCACACGGGCCAACATAATCAAGGGGTTCTCCCACCCAGGAAACAAATCCAAGGTTTCTCCCACCCGGGTCAACATAAGCAAGGGTCTCTCCCACCCAGCCCAACATAAGCAAAGGCCTCTCCCACCTGAACCATTCTCTCTTTCTTCCCCTCTCCTGTAGGGCAGAAAATTCAAAACTGTGAGAACACGAAGCATCAGGGCTCAAGGACTCCTTCTATCCTGTTCTTCTGAACTGATTTTTTATATGCTAATTGACAAACTGCAGATCTCTCAATCTACCAAGCCACGCCCGATTTGTCTACCTGCACCACGTTTTCTCTGGAACTGTGACACTGTTCTCTGCATACAGGTTTCCCCCGCCATCCGAAGGTAGAGCGTTGCTATGAAACGGTTCGTAAGCCGGAATGTTGTAAAGTGAAGAAGCAATTACCATTTATTTATATGGGAAAAATTTGTGAGCATTTGCAGACCCAAAAATAACCTACCAAATTCGGCCAAATAACACATAAAACCTAAAATAACAGTAACATATAGTAAAAGCAGGAATGATATGATAAATACCGGTGCCGCCCGGCTCGTAATTGTTGGCCCAGGTCAGAGGCGATTGCCAATCATCGCGTCTGATCTGGGCCGACAATTATGAGCCGGGCGGCACCTAATTAATTAGCATGTTTATTTCAGCTTTTTTCTTAAAGATGTGCTGTGTGCCTCCCAGCTACTGCTGCATTCTCCGCGAATCAGTATCTGTCCGCGGCCTGGGGGTTGAGGTGGTGGGACACTGGGGTGTCATTTCATCATCGTCTATTTCCATTGGGGCAGGCAGCTCATCTTCTCCTATGACTGCCCGCCTCGATGTCGAAGGTCGAGGTTCGTCGTCTGCTGTGGCTCATGTGGAAGGCTTGGAAACAGACAGTACACTTGACTGCTAGCCTCGCGCATTTTTCTACCATACAGTTCTTTGTAAGCACTCAAACCATCTTGCAAATATGCCCTTAACCGATGTACCCTTTCAAAATTAAAGTCATACTTTATCATTGCAGCGAAAATCTCATGCAGTTGCTTCACGTTCAGTTCCTGGACAATTTCACTTTTGCTACTGCATTCGGTTTTGATTGTTATCCTTTCCTCTTCCAATTGCATCAGCTCTTCATCTATCAGTTCTTGGTCATGGGATGCCAAAACCTCTTCAACATCATCTTCGTCAACTTCCACAAGCCAAACTCACTTTGTCCTTACTTCGTTCACCACGATCAAAACGCTCAACTATGTCTAGTTTTACGCTAAGTGTAACACCCTTATGAGATCTCTTAGGCTTTTCCAATACCTTAGAACACATCTTGCTAACGGCTGCTCACAGGCACGTGTTTAAGCAATGCCGGCGAGAATGCCATTCTGAATCTGGGGGAGAGCAGCTGCTCGGGGCGTGCGCTGCCTTTTTTTGTAACAGTGAAGATACCTTCTGTTAGCGAAAATAGGGTACTAATGGAGGTTTTTCATGACAGTGAGGTTTCGTAAGGCGAACGTTCGAAAAGCGGGGTCACCTGTACTGTCTTTGTCCCTTTTGATGTATATACATAGGAATGATCTGGCTGAACAGAATGCAGGCAAAGCTTCTCCTGTATCTTGGTCCATGTGACAATAATAAACCAGGTACTAGTGAACATTACTTGCTGTGTCCTCGTGCCTCACATCCTGTCAGCAGTGAATATACTGCAGTTATTTTCATTCAGCTATCATTTTTACTCATCCCCCACTGGCCTTGGGAAGGTGATAGTGAACTGAAGCCTTTATCTGTTGGAGCCCTTCCAGTGAAGGTGTTCCCCCACCCCCACTTACTGCTGGGAGGTAGTTCCAGGATTTAAAATGCAGAACATAGAACACCAAAGCACAGCTCAGGCCCTTTGGCCCATAATATTGTACCAACCTTCTGGCCAACTGTAAGATCAATCGAACCCTTCCTTTCTACCAATCTTCCATTTTTCTTTCCTCCAGCTGCTTATCTGAGCGTTTCTTAAGTTCACCAAATGCATCTGCCTGTACCTCCACCCATGACAGAGCGTTCCACACACCCACCACTCTCTGTGTCACGAACTTATCTCTGACAAACCCCTCTCTCATACTTTCCTCCAATAATCTTATAATTATGCCCCTTGCACTAACCCTGGATAAAAGTCTCTGGCATTCCACTCAATCTGCACCTCTTATGATCTTGTACACTTCTGTCAAAGCCACCATTTATCCTCATCTGCTCCAGCTCAATCAACCTGTCCTCATAAGGGATGCTCTCTGGGCGCTACACTGCCCAGGCAGCACCCTGGTAGATCTCCTCTGCATCCTTCCCATCATGAGGCAACCAAGCTGAACACAATTTAGACCAGTGATGGTGGAAGTCCAGTGATGTGCCTCCCTATTGTTGATTAATGTGTCTACAACGATCTCTCCAACCATTTAACCAGTCTCCCACGTCTCCTTCACCCGCACTTCAATAGGAAAACGAAGGAGAAGATGGCTGCGTGACGCAGTACATGCGGCCGTTCCGAATGAATATCGATATCTGCAACTAGGGGGCCGTGCATCAATCCGGATTTGATGGGGACAGCCATGAAAGCACAGAGGAACATCTGGAGCAACTTCTGAAATGCCTGCTTCACTGTCGCTGCTACTGTGAAATCAAGAATCTCCGGAGATGTAGGCCCCAAATCCTCGGCTTTGCATATCGCCTGTTGCCGGGGCCGGGGTCAAAACGCTCAGCAGAGATGATGCTTGGTGCATCGGTGTTGGGAGGTGGTCGGAGGCTCGGAGATTTTCGGAAGGGACTCAGGTCGGACTGTGGTCGGATGCTTCCGGGATGCTGCATCGGCAAGTTGGCGGCGCTGGAGGTTTACCGTCTGCGTGAGATGGTGGGACTTTCGAGAGACTCTGAGACTTCCACTGTTCTTATCAAGTTATGGTATTGCTTTGCACTGTTGTAACTATATGTTATAATTACGTGGTTTTTGTTAGTTTTTAAGTCGGTTTGTCATGTGTTTTCGTGATATCAATCTGGAAAAACGTTTTTATCATTTCTTAATGCATGCACTAAATGACAATAAAAGGGGACCGTGTGTCCTCATAATCGTAATCATAAATCTCAGCAGTCCTGGCAAACTTTGCCTGCCGTTTTCTGCAGTAGAGGTGTCACCATGTAGAGTTATTCCACAACTGGATGTTGTGGGGCCAGCTTGGGTGAGGAAGTCCCCCAATTACTGTCGCAGTGTATCGCCCAGGGAGCAGTATGAGAGTCAACAGCCCAGCTGGTTTTCAGGAATGTGGTAGAGCACCACCTAATGCATTGACTATGAATGTAAGAATGGAAAAGGCATTCTGCAGTTTCTTTATTTAAATTATACTTTATACTTTATACTTTATTGTCGCCAAACAATTGATACTAGAATGTACAATCATCACAGTGATATTTGATTCTGCTCTTCCCACTCCCTGGATTACAAATATTAAATATTAAACATAGTAAAATTAGTAAATATTAAAAATTTAAATTATAAATCATAAATAGAAAATAGAAAAATGGAAAGTAAGGTAGTGCAAAAAAACCGAGAGGCAGGTCGGATATTTGGAGGGTATGGCCCAGATCCGGGTCAGGATCCGTTCAGCAGTCTTATCACAGTTGGAAAGAAGCTGTTCCCAAATCTGGGCGTACGAGTCTTCAAGCTCCTGAACCTTCTCCCGGAGGGAAGAGGGACGAAAAGTGTGCTGGCTGGGTGGGTCGTGTCCTCGATTATCTTGGCAGCACTACTCCGACAGCGTGCGGTGTAAAGTGAGTCCAAGGACGGAAGATTGGTTTGTGTGATGTGCTGCACCATGTTCACGATCTTCTGCAGCTTCTTCTGGTCTTGGACAGGACAACTTCCATACCAGGATGAATTTTGCTATAAAAATGCAACTCCTATGTAGTGTAATGTGCAGTTTCATTGGCTGTGTGGTGCAGCAGAGGGCTGGAAGAGCTCCCTAAACAGTATCATAGCCCGAGTGGGTGCTGGGACGCCGAGGCAGCCTGTAAACATTAGGAAGTTCATCGTGATTCATACTCAGAATATGAAGAATTAGAAAACCAAGCCTCAGGCATCAGTGATTGTTTGGCCTTGGAATATGTATCAAATATCAAAACAATATTAAATCGTATGTAGCAATGTGTGAAAAGAAAATTGATTTCAGAGTAAGACATTGTATATCTCGCAAAGAAAGCCAATCATACAGTTTGAGTTGATCAACCTGGGGCTACAAATTTATCTGTCCCAGACTCAGAAGTGGCTGCAGGATCTAGGATGCAGGGGCACAGTCACATTAGCCCAGCAATTTCCCAGGAAAGTTCCCGACGTTCCAATGCAAGGCATGGAATGTTGAGGTCAGTATTGTAAATGCACAATAAACGATCATCATTTTAACACTCACAGCATCCAAGTGAAGCTGGCAGTCTTTACAAAGGTGCAGTACAATTGTGAATGGATGCAACTGCATGGCAGATAATGGGCCATTCTGGGATTAGGAAATTATAGATAGCATAATATGGATTAACTAAAGTGAGAATTGGTCTTTGGTTCTTCATGTAAATCAATAAGCTTCAAGACCTTGGCCTCAATAATTCCTTGTGCAATTGTATCTCAATCTCCTCACTTGCAGACCCCAGTCAGTTCAGATTGGCAACAACATCTCCATGATCTCCATCAACGCAGGTGCCCCACAAGGCTGTGTGTTTAGCCCCTGCTCTGCACACTTTACACTTATGACTGTGCAGCTAAGAACAGCTCCAATACCATATTCGAGTTTGCTGATGTCACCACTGTTGTATGCTGAATCAAAGGTGGTGATGAATCAGCATACAGGAGGAAGATTGAGTGGTGTCATAACAACAACCTCTCATTCAGCGTCGGTAAGACCAGGGAGTTGTTTATGGACTTCAGGAGGAGGAAACCGGAGGTCCGTTAGCCAGCGTCATTGCAGGATCAGAGGTGGAGAGGATCAGCAACTTCAAATCTCTCAGTGTTATCAGTTCAGAGGACCTGTCCGGTCCAGCACCTGAGTGTCATTACAAAGAAAGCACAGCAACGCCATACCTAGAAATTTGTGAAGACTTGGCATGTCATTTAAAACTTTGACAAACTTCTATAGATGTGTGGTGAAGATTATATTGACTGGTTACATTGCAACCTGGTATGGAAACAGTAATACCCTTGAATGGAAAAGCCTTCAAAAGTACAGCCCATCACAGGTAAAGCCTTCCTCACCACTGAGCCCTTCTACACGGAGTGCTGTTGCAGGAAAGTAGTATCCATCATCAAGAAACCCCACCATCCAGGCCATGCTCTCTACTCACTGCTGTCATCAGGAAGGAGGTACAGGGGCCTCAGGACCCACACCGCCAGGTCAGGAAAAGTTATTACCCCTCAACCATCGGAGGGGGGGGTGACTTCACTCAATTTCACTCAGTCCATCACTGAACTGTTCCCACAGCCTCCGGGTTTACTTTCAAGGACTCTTCATCTCATGTTCTTAATATATATTGCTTATTTACTTGTTATTAATATTCTTTTTCTTTCTTTTTGTATTTGCACAGTTTTGTCTTTTGCACATAGGGTGTCTGTCTGTCCTGGTGGGCGTGGTCTTTCATCGATTCCATTGCTTTTCTTGTATTACTGTGAATGCCTGCAAGAAAATGAATCTCAGGGTTGTGTGTGCTTCACCATCAAGGATTTGGCTGCATCCAGCACTTTCTCTGTCTTTTCCATTCATAGGCAAAGGTTGTGGTGCAACCAGTCAGTATACTCTCTCCCCTATAGCAGGTTGTTAAAGTTTTTGTTGACATGACAAATGGACAAAACCTTCTATGAAAGTAGAGGAGCTGCTGCATCTTACTTGTGATTGCACTGACGTGGTGGCCCCGATAATTCCTCAGGTATGGTAACGCCGAGGAACTGGTGCGGTGATATCTTTAAAAGGTAAAGGGCTGAAGAAGAAGGACAGTGACAATGGATGCAGGAGGGGAAGGAGTGGGAGGTTGTGGGCAGGTGTGGAGAAGAGAAGGTGTGAGAGGGTAACTTGAACGGGGAATGTAAAAAGAGATTAGGAGGGAGGAGGGAGAAATGATTGGAAGTTACATAAGTCATTGTTTGTACTGTCAGGTTGGAGTCTACCCAGACGGATTATGAGGAGTTGCTCCTGCAACTGAGTGTGGCCTCATGTGGCATTAGAGGAGACATGGACAAGCATGTCAGAATGGGAATGGGAAGATGAATTGAGATGGCCGGCCGGGAGATCCTTCCTTTTGCAGCAGACCATTTATTCATATTCTATATGAAAGCCTTTGGAGAAGGAAGGAGAAAGGGGATCAGAGGGATAATAAATCAGCCAGGATGGAATGGCAGAGAAGACTTGATGGGCCAAATGGCATAATTCTGGTCCTATTCTTATAGTCTCAGTGGTCTTGTTGTCTTTATTCATCACGACAGGCAGACATTCTCATGAAGAGCTTCTTGGTAGAATCTCCTGGATTTGAAATCTATGAAGTCTATAAACTATGTCTCAGTGCTAACAGTGGGTGATTCTTACAAGTTCAACAACTACAATAACATCTTTTATTTCCATACTTTGCATCTGACAAATGTTTCCTTTGAGGTACATATTCAGTGGGAGCAGGACATGTCTGTAGATTCACACAGATGGTCTAAAAGCTTTTGCTTTTAGGATGGAGAACCTGATGGCTTTCCTGTAACTCAAATACCATATTCTGCATCCTCCATTGTTTTCCCTGGTACTATTTCAATGCACTGTTGAAATCATCTGTATGGACGGCACTCAGAGCAAAGATTCTCACCGTACCACAGTATATGTTCCAATAATAAACCAATTTACCACACAGATGAGAAAATCTGCAGATGCTGGAAATTGGAGCACTCACACAAAATGCTAGAGGAACTCAGCATCCCTGTTGAAGGGTCTCGGCTCAAAATGTCGACTGTTTACTTTTTTCCACGGATGCTGCCTGGCTTGCTGAGTTTCTCCAGCATCTTGTGTATGTTGCTTGAACCAATTTACCATTTTCTTTCCCAACTTGCATGTTCAAAATGAACAAAAGAGTAAATATGATGAGAAGAAAGTCTCGTCCAACGTCCAGCATCTTTCTCCTTTAGGTCCTTGGATTGGATAAACATCAGTCTCTGACATGACTGGAAGATAGTGTAGGAAAGACTGTGACAGTCCTCACCATTCTCTTGTCTATCACGTGATCTCACCATCCTGCAATTTCACTAAGTCTAGATAAATCATAAAGAATTGCACTGGGCCCTGAAGAAACCAGATTTGCAGTCCACAAGCTTGATTCTTCTAAGTGCCAGAGTCTACTGACTTCAGGAAAATCCACTTCTTCTGACAGTGGCTAACCCCAGACATTTTCAGAAGTATTGGAGAGCTGTCAGTAACCATTTCAATTCACTCCATCACTAATAGAAATTACACATCAATTTAATCTCTTTAGTTTAGCTCAATCCATCACAGAAGAAAAGTCAGACATTGATGTAAATCATTCCATCACCAAATCAGTTCAGAAAGCAACACTGTGTCTCATTGAAATTTCTGCTGTCAGAGATTCAAATCAGGGAGCTCGTCCTGTAAAATCTCTCGATCAATGACACCCATAAGCATCAGGGCATCTGAAACAGCCTCTCAAACCAGTTCCGACAACCACTTCATGGCCGTGGTTTTACTCTCCTGTATGTTCCCCATCATCCTCAACTCCCCTTTCAACCCAGCATCCACCTTGAAACTATTTAATGTCCACACCATCACTGCTGTCAGGGGTCAAGGCTTCCAAAGGGCCATAATCCTCTGGAGGAAGAATACCTCATCATCTCTATCTCAGCCTTCAGCCCCGTCATCTGAAGAGACAACCTTCTGAATCTTCTCTGCTTTGCCTCCCGCAGAAGTATATTCTTCCCTAAATAGGTAGATTAAAACTGAATGCAGTGCAGCCACAATAACTTCCCACACAATTGTAGCAAGGTTTCCTCTTTTTATACCCTCCTGCAATGCAGACTGATGTTCCATTTGCCTTCCCGAATGCTTGATGTACCTGCACACCAATATCCATCACGGCTTGATATGGCAAATGCTCTGCCTGAGCTGCAAAAAGCTGCAAAGTTGTGGACACAGCTCAGGATGTCACAGAAACCAACTTCCCTTCTCTGGACCCTGTCCACACTCCTCACTGCCTCAGATGTTTGAAGTTTTGGTGACTGGGATAACAATACATTTGCTATACATAGTACTGGACAACGGATAATGGTAACGATTCCTTGGGTATTCTGGCAATGCACTCTCAGGAGGTGCTGATACTCACTTTATCAGCAGAAACACTAAATAGAAACTAAAGGTCTTACAAATTACCGTCTGTATAATAATGCAAACACTAAGCAGCACTTACAGGTTTTGTTAATCAAATGTACTGTCTCACGAGACGCACAAGACCGTATCTGGAACTCTGTGTTTGACTCACAGCAGGACGCTAGGCCCACATCTGTGCATTTGTTGAAGGCTACAGAACTGGTACAGTTCCCCATGCTGCTGGGTAGTCTGGGCAGAGCAGAGAGCTGGAGAGTTCAAAGCACACCACCATGCTGGAGGACTCTGAGGTTCCACATTCCCGTCAGCCAACAGCCCCTGTGGGTCAGGGGATGATGAGCAAACACCTGAGCCCCTCCCTGTACTGCAATGATATCAGAGAGCCAGGTAGAGGGCAGGATCCATGAGTTACCCAGTGCGAACGCGGTTTCAGTTCTACCGTCTGCTGATTGTAGATAAGCTGAAGACGAAATCGCCCAGTCACGACTGGAAGTTCTTCCACTCCTTCTGAGGCAGAGAGAAATGCTAACGTTTGGGAGGGTCCTCTGGGGAATAAATCTCGTGTCTACATGATGCTGACACCATGCTTTAGAAGGTAGACCTGTGGGATGTGGCACTAAGCCAGCAGAAAGGCAGCAATGCGTACAGAAGAGTTTTATCACTATAGCAACAAAACGACTTTTACAAGCCTCCGCTCCTGGTTATGAAACGTAATAAGATTTTATTTCCAATAAACTCAAAAATGAATTTGGCTGTGGATTCAGGTGATCCTGAGACAGCAATGAATCTTCAGTTGTGCAGGCAGAGAAGGCCCAGGGACTGATGTGGCCCACCTGATAGGCTGGGACAGATTTGTGTCTTCCAGAACTTTCATCACTGGGAACCCTATCTCTGAACTATAGAGCTACATCCCTGGGTTATTCTGTCGTAAAGAGAGATTAGTTGTGGTATCAGTCAATGGATCTGGTGGCGTTGGTCATGAGACTGCATAACAGTGTTCATCTGGAGAGTGCCTGACTCTGTGTGGAATTCAGTGGCTGGGATCCCGACCACCCAGACCTGGAGAAGGAATGGTGGCTCCTTTCTCCGGAACACAGGGTGATCTTGCATCCCTTCTCCCACATGATACACCCTGCCTGTCCTGAAGAAGTGGGAAGCTATCCCACTCCTCAAGTCTGCACAATAAAGCATAACATAATTTGGCTCAGTAACTATCTGTGGCCCAGGTGTGGGTTGATGGTACCAGGCAGAACAATGTGAACACAAGGGGTCTGTAACTGCTGGGAATTGAGAGAGGCACACGCAAAATGCCGGAGAAACTCAGAAGGACATGCAGCATCCATGGGAATAACCAATTGATGTTTCAGGACAGGACCCTTCATCTGGGATAATGAGCCCGGTTCTGCACTGTCACACTCTGTCTCCATGTCTCAGTGACCCTGACTATGTCCCTGAATCAAAGCCTGGGGTAGGAGGAGTACTGGCCTGCTGCAGGGAAAGAAACGCTGTGCACTCACGTTAACGTATCACGGAATCAAAGAGCACCACAGCTCAGAAACAGGCCCTTTGGCCCATCTAGTCTGTGCTGAACCATTAATCTGTCTAGTCCTATCCACCTGCACGCAGACCATAGCCCTCCACACCCTCTAATCCAAGTACTATTCCAAATTTCTCTTAAATGTTGAAATCGGCCCTGCACCTATCACTTGTGCTGGCAGCTCGTTCCACACTCTCACCACCCGCTGAGTGAAGAATTTCCCCTTCAGATTTCCCTTAAACATTTCACTTTTCACCCTTAACCCATGACCTCAAGTTGTAGTCTCACCCAACCTCAGTGGAAAAAGCCTGCTTGTATTTACCCTCTCTATACCCCTCATAATTTTGTTTACCTCTATCAAATCAAATCTCCCCTCATTCTTCTACACTCTCGGGAATATAGTCCTAACCTATTCAACCTTTCCCTCTATCCCAGGTCTTCAAATCCCAGCAACATCCTTGTAAATAAACTCTGTACTGTTTCAAGCTTATTTAAATCTTTCCTGTAGGTCGGTGACAAAAACTGAACAGAGTACTCCAAATTAGGCCTCACCAATGTCTTAAATAATTTCAACATAACATCCCAACTCTTGTACTCAATACACAGATTTATGAAGGCTAATGTGCAAAGGTAATTACAACTCTATCTAATTATGACCCCACTTCCAATGAATTATGGTTCTGTATTCTCAGATCCCTCTGTTCTACCGCACTCCTCAGTGCCCTACTGCTCATCATGTAAGACTGACTCTGGCTGGTCCTCCCAAAGTGCACCACTTCACACTTGTCTGCACTAAGTTCCATCTGCCATTGTCAGCCCATTTTTTCAGCAGGCCTAGATCCCGCTGCAACCTATGATAGTCTTCTTCGCTGTCCCTAACAGCCCCAATCTTGGTGTCATCCACAAATTTGCTGATCCAGTTAACCGCATTATCACCAAGATCATTGATATAGATGACAAACAACATAGGACTCAGCACCGATCCCTGAGGCACTCCACTAGTCATGGGCCTCCAGTCAGAAAGGCAATCATCTACTACCACTCTCTGGTTTCTCCCACGAAGCCAATGTCGAATTCAAAGTCCTACCTTATCCTGAATGCTGAGTGACTGAACCATCTTGACCAGCCTCCCATGCAGGACCTTGTCAAAGACCTTGCCAAAAACCATGTAGTTAACATACACCGGCTTGCTTTCATCCACTTTCCTATTAGATTAGTTAGACATGACCTACCACATGCTGACTCTCAGTCCCTGTCCATCCAAATACTCATATATTCAGTCCCTTAGAATACCTTCCAATAACTTTCCCACTACTGATGTCAGGCTCACCGGCCTATCATTTCCTGGCTTATTCTTAGAGTCTTCCTTAAACAACGGAACAGCATTAGCTATCTTCCAATCCTCCAGCACCTCACCCCTAGCTAAGGATGTTTTAAGTATCTCAGGTATGGCCCCTGCAATTTCTGCACTTCCTCCTACAGGGTCTGGGGAAACACCTTGCCAGGCCCTGGGGATTTATCCACCCTAATTTGCCTCAAGACAGAAAATGACTCACACTCTGTAATTCGTAGTGTCCATGACCTCACTGTTATTTTCCCTCACTTCTATAGACTCTGTGTCCATCTCCTGAGTAAATACAGATGCAAAATATCCATGTAAGATCACCTCTTTCAGCTTCATGCATGAATTATCGCTCTCAGCGTCCTGAGAACCAATTTCGTCCCCTGCTCATAATTTATCTGTGGAAGCCTTAGGATTCTCCTTCAACCAACACACATCAAAGTTGCTGGTGAACGCAGCAGGCCAGGCAGCATCTCTAGGAAGAGGTGCAGTCGACGTTTCAGGCCGAGACCCTTCGTCAGGACTAACTGAAGGAAGAGTGAGTAAGGGATTTGAAAGTTGGAGGGGGAGGGGGAGATCCAAAATGATAGGAGAAGACAGGAGAGGGAGGGATGGAACCAAGAGCTGTACAGGTGATAGGCAAATGGATACGAGAAGATCATGGGTCAGGAGGTCCGGGAAGAAAGACAAGGGGGTGGGGGGAACCAGAGGATGGGCAAAGGGTATATTCAGAGGGACAGAGGGAGAAAAAGGAGAATGAGAGAAAGAATGTGTGTATAAAAATAAGTAACAGATGGGGTACGAGGGGGAGGTGGGGCATTAGCGGAAGTTAGAAAAGTCGATGTTCATGCCATCAGGTTGGAGGCTACCCAGACGGAATATAAGGTGTTGTTCCTCCAACCTGAGTGTGGCTTCATCTTTACAGTAGAGGAGGCCATGGATAGACATGTCAGAATGGGAATGGGATGTGGAATTAAAATGTGTGGCCACTGGGAGACCCTGCTTTCTCCAGCGGACAGAGCGTAGATGTTCAGCAAAGCGGTCTCCCAGTCTGCGTCAGGTCTCGCCAATATATAAAAGGCCACATCGGGAGCACCGGACGCAGTATATCACCCCAGCCGACTCACAGGTGAAGTGTTGCCTCACCTGGAAGGACTGTTTGGGGCCCTGAATGGTGGTAAGGGAGGAAGTGTAAGGGCATGTGTAGCACTTGTTCCGCTTACACGGATAAGTGCCAGGAGGGAGATCAGTGGGGAGGGTTTGCGTTTTAGGATTCTCCTTCACCTGGTCTGCTAGAGAAGACTCATGTCTTCCTTTAGGTGTTCTGATTTCCTTTTTAAATGTTCTATTGCATGAAAAAGTACAGCACAGAAACAGGCCCTTTAGCCCATCTAGACCACGCTAAACTTTTAAAACTGTTTACTCCCTTCGACCTGCACCAGGACCATCGCCCTCCATATCCCTACCACCCACGTACCTATCCAAACTTCTCTTAAACTTTGAAATCAAACTTGCATGGACCACTTGTGTTGGCAGCTCATTCCACACTCTCACGGCCTCTGAATGAAGAAATTTCCCCTCATGTCCCCTTAAACTTTTCACCTTTCACTCTTAACCCATGAACTCTGCTGGTAGTCCCACCCAACCTCAGTGGAAAAAGCCTGCTTGCATCTACCCTACCTACATGCTTCACAATTTAGTATATCTCTATCAAATCTCCCTTCAATCTTCCACATTCCAAAGAATCAAGACTTTCAAACTGGTTTCCTGTAGAAATGTGACCAAAAGTTCACTCAATACTCCAAATCAGGCTTCACCAACATCTTACACAACTTCAATATAACATCCCATCTCCTGTACTTAATAAAATATAAAGACATAAAAGGTTCATTTATTATCAAAGCGTACAACTCTGAAAATTCCTCTTCTCCAGATAGCCACGTAGCCAAGAAAGAAAAGAATGACAATTCGGTCATCAACCCCTAAATCCCTCTCCCCCGCACACAAAAATGAGCAAAATGTCCCCCAAATTGACCCCCAAATCCCTCTCCCCAGCACATTAAAAAATGAGCAAGATTGGGTGAAAAACACAAAATGTGAAAAGCTATAGAACTGAGAGAAAGAAGTCCAAGTCCATATTGAAAACGCAGGAAACCTGGGTAACATCCTTCGGGCTCAGTGGCAGGCTCTGCCCTCAGGTTGTAGACTGATCCCTAATGATCAAAAGGCAGGCAGCCAGCACTCACCTTCCACATTTGTCTCGATGCTTCAATTGCCCTCGTCGCTTTGATTGGCGAAATGGAGTCAAGCATCGGCTTGTGTCCAGTCCCGCAGCCTTCTCGCCATGAAGTTCGCACATGCTGCCCCTGCCTCTCGGAAACTGCAGAGTGCTGGGATACCCAAACGATCTACAACCTTCCACATTTGCCTCGATGTTTCAATCTCCCTTCGCTGCCTCTGCCTCCCAGAATCCTCTCGGAGACGGCAATGAGCTAGATCACCCAAACGATCTCCAAACTGCAAATCACAGGCTCCAGCAGTTCCAGAAATATATTCAAGATGAAAAACAAAGGTAAAATACATAAAAAAAGTGAAAAAGATGGTTTCATGATCTATCCAGAAGATATCGACAGAGGGAGCATTATACACAGGCGCCATCTTGACCGGAAGTGCTTGATTTACCTTGATTTATGAGGGCCAAAGTGACAAAAGCTTTGTTTACAATCCTGTTGACCTGCGTTGCCACTTTCAATGAATTATGAACCTATGTTCCCAGATCCCTTTGTTCTACCACACTCCTCAGTGCCCTATTGTTCACTGTGTAAGACCTACCTTGGTTGATCCTACCGAAGTGCAACACCTTGCACTTGTCCTCAGTAAATTCCATCGGCCATTTTTCAGTTCATTTTTCCAGCTGGTCCAGATCTAGCTGCAAACTCTGATAGTCTTCCTCACTATCCACTACACCCCCAATCTTGGTGTCATCAGCAAATTTGCTGATCCAGTTAACCACATTATCATCCAGATTATTGATATAGATGGCAAACAACAATGGACCCAGCACTGATCCCTGCAGCACGCCACTAGTCACAAGTCTCCAGCTAGAGAGGCAAGGATCCACTACCACTCTCTGGCTTCTCCCACAAGGCTAGTCTCTAATCCAATTTACTACCTCATTTTGAATGCCAAGCGACTGAACCTTCTTGACCAAACGCCGACGTGGAACCTTGACAAACTACTTGCTAATGTTAATGTAGGCAGCATTCACTGCCTTACCTTAATCAACTTCCCTTTTAACTTCCTTGAAAAAGTCTATAAGATTAGTTAGACATGACCTACCATGCGCAAAGCCAGGCAGACTATCCCTAATCAAAATACTCATACACCTGGTCCTTTAGCAGACCTTCCAACAACATTCCCATTACTGATGTCAGGCTCACCAGTTTATAATTTCCTGGTTTATTTTTAGAGCCTTCCTTAAACAATGGACGTTAGCTAGCCTCCAATCCTCCAGCACCTCTCCTGTCACTAAGGATGTTTTAAATATCTCTGCTAGAGCCTCAGCAATTTCTGCACTTGCCTCCCATAGGGTCCAAGGGGACACCTTGTCAGGCCCTAGGGATTTATCCACCCTAGACAGCAAACACCTCCTCCTCTGTAATCTGTATCACATCCATGACCTCACTTTTGCTTTGTCATTTCATTTCATTTTCATTTTTAAATCTTTTTATTAATTATTATTGAAAATTGACAACAAAAAAGACATTAAAATAATCAAGTCAGTATATCAATATGTATAATAAGAGTCAAACTATTAACCAAGCTAAACAGTATATCAATAATAATAATAAAAAAAACAAAATGTCAAAGCTTTTTTTTGGAAAAAAGAAAGAAGGAAAAAAGAACCCCTGCTAACTAAAGCAAAAAAAACCCTGCTAACAAAAAAAAACAAGAGAAAAAAAGAACCCACTTGGAGCACAAACCCAGAGCTATACGCCATACAAAAAAAAGACATCAATCCACCAACCAAATCCATTTACCCAAGAATCAGAAGGGGACCATCTTAATTAACTCAAATCAAATGATAGTAGCAGGCAAAAGAGCCCTACCTTTTCTCAAAGTCAAATTGAGGATCAAACGTTCGACTTCTGATTTTTTCCAAACTAAGAGAGAACCATTATATCAAAGCATCTTTCCATTTTAGTAAAATAGCCCTTCTAGCCAATAATGTAACAAATGCAATTACATGTTGGTCTGAAATAGAAATACCATGAATATATTGAGGAATTATACCAAACAAAACTGTCAATTTATTAGGTTGTAAATTAATTTTTAAAACTTTAGAAATTGTAGAAAAAATAGATTTCCAAAACTGTTTCAATACAGAACACGACCAAAACATATGTGTCAATGTAGCTATCTCAGATTTACATCTATCACACTGACTATTAACATTAGGAAATATTTTAGACAGTCTCTCCTTTGTCAAATAATAACGACGTACAGTTTTAAATTGAATTAGAGAATGACTGGTGCAAATCGAAGAAGAGTTAACCAACTTCAAAATTCGCAACCTATCCTCTGTTATCAAGGTCATGTTAAGCTCTCTTTTCCAATCTTGCTTAATCTTAAATAGAGGATAATTATCCTGTTGTAATAGTAAATTACAAATTTTCCCAATAAAACCTTTCACTAAAGGGTTCATTTTTAAAATAATGTCTAAAAAGAGGAGGAGGAGAAGATGGCGGCGCGTGCGGCCTCTCCGGTGAATGATATCTGCAATCTGTCAAGTAAGGGACCGTGCACAATTCTGATTTGATGGAGACGGACGTGAGAGTATGGAGGAACATCTGGAAAACTTCTGAAATGCCCGCTTCGCTGCTGCTGCTACTGTGTGGTAACCGGAATCTCCAGAGCAGAAGGCCCCGAAATCCTCAGCTATGTGTGTTTCAGCCGCCAGGGTGAAGTTGAAGGCGCTCGGCAGAGGATGGCGCTCGGGAGGCTGTATCAGGGGGTCTGGTCGGAGGCTCGAAGTTTTTGGATGGACGGACTCAGTGTCGGCTGTGGTTGTCTGCTTCCAAGGCATCGGCAAGTTGTCGGTGCCTGGAGATTAATGGCAGGGAGTTTCTCTTTTGCCGCCTGCTATCGGGGACTTTGGAGTTGATCGACTCGGGGACTTTGAGACTTTTTTTTACCGTGCCCATAGTTTGTTCTTCATCAAATTGTGGTATTGTTTTGCACTGCCGTAACTATATGTTATAATTATGTGGTTCTGTCAGTTTTAGTCTTTGGTTTGTCCTGTTTTCTGTGATATCACTCCAGAGAAACATTGTATCATTTCTTAATGCATGTATGCATTTCTAAATGACAATAGAAGAGGACTGAGTGTTCTCATAATCCAACAGGTCAGAATCTTGTATATATGGAAAATTACTTAAATATTCTTGTAAAAAATATCTGACCTGAAGATATTGCAAAAAGTGTGAGTGTGAAAGAGAGTATTTAGTTACTAATTTCTCAAAGGACATCAATCAGCCTTCTTGAAACAGATCCATAAGGTACAAATTCCTTTATTCCTCCAAAAAGAAAAGGTATGATCACTAAATGAAGGTTTAAATAAATAGTTTCGATAAATTAAACTAAGAAGGTTAAATTTTTTAAGATTAAAAAACTTACGAAACTGGTACCAAATTCGTAATGACTGCTTAACCATAGGATTTATATTTAAAATAGAAATTTTGGTTAGTTGTACAGGTGAAGAAGCTCCTAATAACGAACTTAAGTAAAATTGTTTCACAGCTTTCAATTCCAGATCAACCCATGGTGGTCGTTCATTTTTATCGGTCCAATATAACCAAGAACACGCATAACGTATATTAACCGTCCAATAATACATTCTTAAACTAGGCAAAGCAAGACCTCCATCCTTTTTTAATTTCTGTAAATGACATTTTCCAATTCTTGGTCTTTTATTATTCCAAACAAAAGATGAAATAATAGAGTCAGCCTGATCAAAGAACTTATTAGTTAAAAAAAAGGAATATTTTGAAACACATATAAAAATTTTGGTAAGATCATAATTTTAACTGCATGAATTTAGCCAACTAAGAGGATTCCATCTAGAAAATAATTGCTTCATAAAATCCACTAAGGGAACTAAATTAGCTCTATAAAGGTTTCCATAATTTTTAGTGATGATAATACCTAAATATTTAAAAGAATCCGTAACTTTAAAAGGAATATCATCATATATAAAGGCAGAATCATTTAAAGGAAATAATTCACTTTTATGCAGGTTTAATTTATATCCTGAAAACTTTCCAAATTCATATAATAATTTCAATAAACTAGGAATAGATTCTTCAGGATTCGAAACATAAACTAAGAGATCATCGGCATAAAGGGAAATCTTATGAATAGTCCCATGTATGGAAATTCCTTGAATATCCTTAGCTTCATGAAGTGCAATAGCCAAAGGTTCCAGCACCAAATTAAATAACAAAGGACTTAACGGATATCCTTGTCTCGTACCCCGCAAAAGTTGTAAAAAGGGGGATCTACAGTTACTAGTAATCACAGTGGCAATAGGGCTTTTATATATCATTCTAATCCACTTATTGAAATTAGTACCAAAGCTAAATTTCTCTAAAATGTTAAATAAATATTTCCATTCAATTCTATCAAATGCCTTTTCAGCATCTAGAGAAACAACACATTGGGGAGTTTTCGAGAGGGATGAGTATATAATATTTAACAGTCTCCGAGTGTTAGAAAAAGAATAACGGCCTTTTATAAAACCTGTTTGGTCCTGAGAAATAATTTTAGCTAGTATATTCTCCAACCGATTAGGCATTATTTTTGAAAGAATTTTATTTCTACATTTAATAATGAGATAGGTCTATATGAAGCACAATCCGTAGGGTCTTTATGTTTCTTAAGAATCAAAGAAATAGAAGCTTCATAAAATGTAGAAGGTAACTCTCCTAACAAAAAAGAATCTTTAAGCATTTCCAACATATAAGGAGTAAGCAAATTTTCAAATTTTTTATAAAATCCTACAGAAAAACCATCCAGTCCAGGAGCTTTACCAGATCGTGTTGAAAAAAATCGCTCTCTGAATTTCTCTTTCGGTAAAAGGAATATCAAGAATTTGTTGATCTTCAACAGACATTATAGTAAAATCAATCTTTTGTAAAAAGGCATTCATTTTAGAAGGAACAGCTGGAAACAGATTTATAGAGTTTGCTTTAATAGTCTTGAAAAATTTTATTAATATCTTCATAATTACAAGCTAAACTACCACCTCCCTTACGAATTTTTACAATTTGTCTTTTAGCTCTAATTGCTTTTAGTTGGGATGCTAATAGCTTATTACTTTTATCTCCAAACACATAAAATTGACTTTTTAATTTAAGCAAATTTCTTTCAATAGGATAAGTTAATAATAAATTATACTGTGATTGAAGTTCAACCCTTTGTTTAAATAAATCAATATTAGGAGAAACTGTATAAGTGTAATCCAAGTCTTTAATTTGTTTTGAAATCCTATCTAACTCTATTTTTGTCTGTTTCTTAAGCTTAGCCAAATAGGAGATTATCTGACCTTGCAAATATGCTTTAAATATATCCCATATAATCAATTTCGACACATCTCCCGTATTATTAAAAAGAAAAAAATCTTTTATTTGGATCTCTATAAATTTGACAAAGTCCAAACCTTGTAATAAGTTTTCTGGAAAACGCCAAAGGCAAGTTTACATTACTAACATCATTCAATTCAGAAGTTAAGCTTAAAGGTGCATGATCTGAGACAGCAATAGCATCATATTCACATTTCTGGACTTTGGACAAAAATCAAAATCAGCTAAAAAATAATCAATTCTCAAATATTTTTTATGGACATGTGAATAAAAAGAATATTCTCTATCATTAGGAAGTAGATTTCTCCAAATTTCTATCACACCATAATCAATTAAAAAAGGAATTAATAAGTGATGCTGAACAACCCGGAAGCTGCTGATTGGTTGAATTCTTATCAATCAAAGGGTTTAAACAACAATTGAAGTCACCTCCCATCAGCAGCATATATTCATTTAAGTCTGGTAATAAACCAAATGTGTTTTTTAAAAAAGAAGGATCATCTACATTAGAACGCAAACAACAGGAATTCTGCAGATGCTGGAAATTCAAGCAACACACATAAAAGTTGCTGGTGAACACAGCAGGCCAGGCAGCATCTCTAGGAAGAGGTCCTGACGCAGGGTCTTGGCCTGAAACGTCGACTGTACCTCTTCCTAGAGATGCTGCCTGGCCTGCTGCATTCACCAGCAACTTTGATGTGTGTTGCTTGATCATCTACATTAGGTCCATATAGATTAACCAGGACAATTTTTCTATTATAAATTGTTCCTTTAATAATTAAAAATCTACCATTGATATCTGAGACGATGTCTTTTTGGATAAATAAAATATTAGATTTAATAAAAATAGATACTCCCTTTGTTTTATTTTGACAAGTAGTATGATGTTGAAGGCCCTTCCAAGTTTTAAAAAATCTATTTTGATCGCCCGTTCTGATATACGTTTCTTGAACAAAAATTATATTGGGCTGGAATCGATTAATAATTTTTAAAGTCTTCTTTCGCTTAATAGGGTGATTCCAGCCATGTACATTCCAACTAATAACGTTTATTTGTTTAATTACCATAGAATATTGTTTTAAACACGAAAATACATGCATACTATCGTGGGCTAATCAAAGATGGAGGTGATGAGTATAACCATATAGAAAACACGCATGCTCCGGAACTCCATAGTGGGAAAGTAACTGAAAAAAAATCCCACAATAAACTCCAAAATGAAAAAATACCCTGAATCCTCCCACCATCCTAAAAGGTAAAAATCCGGCAAAAGGAAGGAAATTATTCAGCAACTTAAATATCCTTCATGCGTCAGCCGACTCCACGATAGAGTTAACAAAGTCTAATGCTTCTTGGGGATCCGAAAACACACGAGGTGTAGAATCTTTAGGAAATAATTTTAATCTAGCGGGGTAATGAAGCGATGGAAAAAGTCCCTTTGCATGAGCTATTTTCATAGCTGGGACAAATTTGATCCGCTGTTCCATAATTTTCCTTGGATAGTCTTCGTAAAAATGGATTTCAGTACTGTTAAATTTAAAAACTCTGTTTCCTTGCACACTTTATGATTTGGTCTTTAACTTTAAAGAGAAGAAAATTATCAAAATTGGCCGAGCTTTACCTGAAATCTGAGAATTCGAAGTGAAAATTCTATGAGCTCTGTCAATATCGGGAGGCTGAGGTAGAATATCTGGGAACAGAGATTGAAACAAATTGGCAAAATTTCAATAAATTCCCACTCTCAGAACCTTTCTTCAGTTCGATACTTCGAATGTTATTCCAACGAAACTTCGCCTCTAAATCGACAATTTTACGTTGAGCCTGTTCCAAGCAGGTTGAAATATCCACAATCTGACATTTCAATTCTTTAAACTCAGTTTTCAAGGAAATAATATTTTCCTCAATAGTCTGAAAACTCTGTTGGAGCAACTTCAGCTCAGAAGTGTTATTGTCTATTTTGTTGTCGAGAGCCATCAACGCGCGTTCCGAACGCTCAGCGCAGACAGGCATATCTTCCGATTTTTCTTTCAAAGTTTCTCCCTTTCCATTGCTGGATCCAAAAAGCTGCTTTCCACTTCTTAAAGATTGTGACATAATGACAACCATTTCCCTCTAAGATCGGAGAAATAGAAGTTAAAAATTCGAGGTTTAAACTGGGGAAAAAGAGGAATTAAAGGCAGCCGCAAAATTTATGCATTACTCCATCGAGCCGCAGGCAGAAGTCCCTTGCTTTGCCTCACTTCTATATGCTCTGTGATCATCTTCTGAGTAAATACACATGCAAAATATCTATTTAAGCCATCTGTTTTGGCTTCACACATGGATTGCCATTCTGATCCTCCAGATGACCAATTTTGTCACTAATAATCCTTTTGCTCTTCACATATTCCTCAGGAGGGAAGAGAAGATGGCGGCGCGACGCAGCGCCCGTGGCCGTTCCAAATTGACATTGTATCTGTGAAGTAGGGTGCCATGCACAATCCTGATTTGATGGGGACAGACGTGAAGAAGCACAGAGGAGCATCTGGAGAAACTTCTGAAATGCCCGTTTCTCTGCCTCTGCTACTGCGTGATTGAGAATCTCTGGAGGGGAAGGCCCCAAAACCTCGGCTTTGTGTATCGCCTGTTGCCGGGGCCGGAGTTGAAACGCTCGGCAGAGATGGTGCTCAGTGCATCGGTGTCGGAGAGCTGGTCGGAGGCTCGGAGTCAGACTGTGGGCGGATGCTTCTGGGATGCTGCATCGGCAAGTTTGCGGCGCTGGAGGTTCACCGTCTGCGTGAGATGATGGGACTTTCGAGAGACTCTGTGATTTTACCGTGCCCATGGTCTGTTCTTATCAAATCACGGTATTGCTTTGCACTGTTGTAACTATATGTTATAATTATGTGGTTTTTGTCAGTTTTTCAGCCTTGGTTTGTCATGTGTCTCTGTGATATCATTCTGGAAAAACATTGTATCATTTCTTAATGCATGCATTACTAAATGACAATAAAAGAGGACTGCGTGTCCTCATAATCTAATCTAATTCTCCTTCACCTTGTTTGCTAGAGCAATTTCATGCCTTCTTTTAGCCCGATTTGTTTCTTAAGTGTTCTCTTGCATTTCTTGTACTCCATACGCACCTCGTTTATTCCTACCTGCCTAGATCTGCTATGCTATTCTCTTAACCAGGACCTCAATATCTCTTGAAAACCAAGGTTTCCTACAATTGTTACCTTTACTTTTTATGACAGGCACATACAAGCTTTGTACTCTCAAAATTTAATTTCTGATGGCCTCCCCCTTAGGAAGTACACCTTTGCCAGAAAACAACCTGTCCCAATCCACACTTGCCAAATCTTTTCTGATACCATCAAAATTGGCCTTTCTCCAATTTAGAATCTCAACCTGCGGACCAGATCTATCTTTTTCCATATTTACTTTAAAATCAGTGGTATTATAATCACTAGAAACAAAATGTTCTCCTACCCTGTTTGACCCACTCTGTCTCATTCCCTAATAGGAAATCCAGTATCACACTCTCTCTAGTTGGGACTTCTATGTACTGATTAAGGAAACTTTCCTGAACACTTTTGACAAACTTTCCTATCCAGCCCTTTTACAGTATGGGAGTCCCTGTCAATATGTGGAAAATTAAAATCACCTACTATCACAACCTTATGTTTCTTGCAACACTCTGAGAGCTCTCAACAAATTTGTTCCTTTAAACCTTGCGGATTGTTGGGTGGTCTATAATATAACCTCATTAATGTGGTCATACCTTTCTTATTCCTCATTTCTACCCATAAAGTCTGACTAGACGAGTTCTCCAGCCTGCCCTGACCGACAACTTTTGCGGCGTTTTCCCTGACAAGTGATAGTCGTGTCTAAAACAATGGAACGCTGCAACATTGAGTTGCCAATCCTGTCCTTCCAGCAATCAAGTCTTGCCAATGGTTACAATACCATCATTCCATCTCCTCATCCATGTCCTGAGCTCATCTGCCTTTCCTACAATACTCCTTGTATTGAAATATATGCAGCTCAGAACATTAGTCCCACCACGCTTGACCTTTTGGTCCCTGACTTTGTATGTAGGCTTAACAACACTTTTCTCCACCACTGCTCCACAACCGTTCTGGCACTCTAGTTCCCAGCTCCCTGCCACTCTAGTTTAAACCTCTCCGTGCAGCATTAACAAACCTTCCCACTAGGATATTAGTCCCCTCCAGTTCAGGTGTGGACCATCCCTTCTGTACGAGTCCCACCTTCCCTGGAAGAGAGCCCGATGAACCACCAATATGAAGCCCTCTCTCCTCAACATTCACCATATACAGTATATTTCTGTGTATTATGAATTTACTGTAGTGAATTAGCAACAAAAACATTCAACAATGATAAATAACAGATGATATAAAAATAAGCCTGGAAGTACAGATATGGAATAAAATGTGCATTTCAGGGTGTATATTGTATACATTTCTCTGACATTAAATGTACCTATGAAACCTTTGAACACAAACACAAGCATGTATTTACGATATAAACAGCATATTTCTACACTAGTTAGCGTTATGGGGCATCAGTGAGTGTGTATCAGTTGTGCTGGGCACAGAGCACTGGCAAACCTTTTCACACCAGACACATCACAAAAAAGTGTTTGTTCTATTATCGAGGGTTTTGTAATGAGCGAGAGTTCTGAAGAGAAGTTTAGTAAACTAAATTGTCAGATGTGTGCAGGGCACGTCAGTCTCTCCCAGTGATGGGTCCCAGCAGCATCCAAACACATAGGGACACTGAGCACAGGGTCGTGGGTATGTGGAACAATCTGACATCTTGAGGAAGTGGTTGAGATGGGCATAACTACAATCTTTAAAAGACATTTGGACAGGTACAAAAGGAAGGGTAAAAGGGTTATGGGTCAAATACTAGCAAATTCAATTCAATCCAAGTGTAATTGTCACTTAACCATATGAATACTGGTGAATACAGTCAGATGAGACGGGTTACTATGGGGTCAGGGAGCAAAGACTTGTTACCAAGAGTGACACACAGTAAGCACACACAAGATCACCAAACCTCCCCCACCACTCAACGAAACCATGGCTTGATTCATACAAGTCAACAAACCTACATAGAATATCAGTAAAAATACAATGATGTAGAATATGCAAATATATACAGTCAGAACCCCCCCAGCCCACTGATGTCATCTGTCGACTGGCCCCTGACTCTCGCTAGGTGACACCGCGGCTTTGCGGCCCTGACGCTCAACTCCCGCTGGGAGAATTTTCGGCTTTGTGATCCGTCCTCGCATATACAGGCACATATAGAATATTAGCAAGCACACAACCTGACAAATATCTATGTGTATAGTCCAGACCCCTCAGTCCATTTTAGACCTTCAGTCGTCCAACTGCGCTACACCGGCCCCGGTCGAGCGCGATGTCTCTCCTCCCGCAGCTGAAAAGCGAGAAATCCCGCAGTTTAAGGCTCAAGTACATTGAACGTCGCTAAAAAAATCTGCAGGCGGCCACAACAGAGCTTGTATTCTGCCGAGTGAAACCCTGGGAGGGCACAACCCTGTTCCGGACACCGTGCCACCCACCCCCCACCCCCCCAGTGAAACACAGCAGCTTCGCCCCTCACTCCGGGCAGCTGCAAACAGGCGATACCGTGGCTTCAGGCCTGGTCCTCACTACCACCGAGGACCAGGCCCCTCCATCTGCCTCAGCTGACATCCAATAAATCAGCAAATCGGATTTGCAAAATACCAGATTAACAATGTCCAAAGGGGTCTTGTGATCACAAGAAAGGCGACCATGACGGCCACTCACTACTTGACTGTCAGCCTCCATCGACTCAGGCAGCAGCTCCTTCATTATCTCCGTCAGCAAGCAATTCACTGACGGTGTAGACCAGTAGTTCTTTGTGTTCTTAATGTGCAGCAGGATCTTGTGATCATTGGAAGCACGTTTCAGTAGAACAGTAACACCTTTCATCAACCCCGGAGAACCCGCTGCGACCAGGCGCGCTGCCATCTTGCTGGAAGTGGAACTAGTTCAGTTAGGCAGTTTACTGGGTGTGGAAGAGTTGGACCAAGGAACTTTCTGACTCGTTAACTGTGTAACTACAAAGATTTCACATTTCCTTGTGAAGCATAATACAGATATGATTATGTTCACATGTGCTTTCAGTTCTGTGCATCACAGACAGAGCTTCAGAACTAGTGACTGGTGACTAAGAAAAGCATTGTCATTCAAAACTTCCACTGACGAGGATTGGCATTTGAAAAGTACTAGGTGATTTAAAGGAGAGTTTGTTTATTTTGGTCATATCAGACAAAGAAGAGCACAGTTGTTCTCCATTTGAAAGCTTTGTTTTAGACCATAGGAGCAGAATTGGGCCATTCGAGCTATTAAGTCTGCTCTGCCATTCCATCATGGCCGAATTATTATCCCTCTCAGCCCTGCTCTCCTGACTTCTCCCAATAACCTTTAACACTCTTATTAATAACTTTCATCCAATGCCTGGCATGAGAAAATATCACAGGAGTTTATTTCTCCACTGAGGGAAACATCTGACTTGCAATGCGAGTGTTTCATCAATTGGCTGACACAAGAGACATGCTGGCTGCATTTTGCACAGGTACCATAAACGGGTTCACGTGTGTTGGAGGTGCCACACAGTCTGCAGGAAGCAATTATTGGCCGGTTAAAGGCAGAAGATAGATGGTGTTGGGTTTGTGCTCAGATTTTCTATGGACTACAGACATCCATCCTCCACCTGCCTTGCTGTGCTTTGTGAGAATCTATAAGTACATCGACATCCACAGTTCCTGAGCAGAACTAAAAGGCTTTTCAGAATGCTACTCTGATATAGACCAGCACCTGACAGAGTTTTACTGAATTCTGCAGGGATGTAAGAAGTGCCAGCACCACTGAAAAATTCCTTAGTGACCCTTGCGTCAAACCATGGCCTGCTCACGCTGGCAAACAGGTAGGCAGGAAAAGCGAATGAGGAAATTGACAGGGACTGAAGGTGAAATGAAAAACTCTGGGCTCCAGCACGAGGTTTAGAGAGGGATTGTCATTAGGGCAATGAGATACTATCACAGTGAGAAGGGGAAATTAGTGGATCTTTTCTCTACAACATTCTGCATTGAACTCATCAGCCTTTGATTGCATGGAACCATCAGAGTGGACCTCTTGAAGGGGCATGCTGAAGTGGTGAGGTATATGAAGCAGCCTTCCCACCTGCTGAATGCGAATTGCTGCCCAAAGTTTAATGGGCAAGAATTGATTAATAGGTAAACGTAAAACTAACAACCTCCCAAATTATTGGAATAACGCAAAGCCCGTTTTTCTGAAAGTCATTGGCAGAGAATGACAGAGACTTCCTGGGATACTCAGATCAGAAAGACACTGAGTTCATATTATATCCATTGATAGTCTGGCCCCAGATGACCCAACCTTCTCAATATAGAACAAGGCAGACTGACCCCACATGACCCAACCTTCTCAATATAAAACGAGACAGACTGACCCCAGATGACCCAACCTTCTCAATATAAAACGAGGGTCATCTGAAGTCAATGCTCACTTTTCTACGGTGTTTTGTTCCTAAGTTGGCTCAGACTGCACTGACTTTATTGAAAGAATTTTAAGAGACAAACGGACCCTACGGAAGATTGCTTCAAAGAAGAATGCGTTTTGCCTTGAAGAAGAAAATGTAAGATGTGGCCACTAAGGGGTGACTGTGTGCATCTCCGATGGGAATCATTAAATATTCCCATTTAGGACTACTACATCTGAAACTGACAGTCACAGCCATGGGTATATCAGTAAGCAGCATCCTTTTAAGACAGTTAAAAAAATCTATCAACAGTCAAAATTGCTGAGTCTCAGATGGCAGACTGGGATTGCAAATGGAAGTGGGGACAGTGTGCCAGTTTGCAAGTACGATGGAAGCACAAGTGGCTTCTCCTGACTATCCTGTTGGCAAATGTACAGTCTCTGGAAATAAAATTGAATACCTCAGAAGATTGCTGTACCAGAGGGACATCAGGGACTGCTGTGTACTTTGCTTCACAGAAACACAGCTATACCCCCGCCATTTTGGACATAACTCTACAGCTCAATGGCTTCAGAATTCTCTGGAAAGACAAGACAGCTGAGACTTTTAAAGGCAGAGGAGGAGGAATACACATAATTAACTTATATGGTGCACAAATGTGGTGGTTCTGTCTCAGTCCTGCTCACCTGACCTGAAACATCTAGTACTCAAGTGTCGCTCATTTTATCTGCTGAGGGAGTTTTCTGCCATTATCCTGGTAGCAGAGTACCTTGGTCTCAGGTCAACATCAGGCAGGCACTGGAGGAATTGAGCAACATGATCAGCAGGCATGAAACTACACACCCTGATGACTTCCCTGTCATTGTGGGAGATTCCAACCAGGCCAGCTTGAAGAAGTCACGGAACAACCACCACCAACATATCAGCGATCGTACCAGAGGAGCCAACACCACTGTTATATCACTATCAAAAACGCTTACAGTGTCACCCCATGCCCACTCTTTGGGAAGTCCGACCATCTGGCTGTACTTCTACTCCCAGTGTATGGACAGAGACTGGAGACCGCAGAATCAGTGGCAAGGAATGGCCGAGGAGCGTTCACAAGACTGCTTTGAGTTGATGGACTGGACAATGTTAGGGATTCATCTCTGTGTTTGAATGAATGCCATTGACTTCAGCAAGACCTGCGTGGATGAGTGTTTGCCTTGAGAACATACCGGACATACTCAAACCTAAAGCCATGGATGAGCCAGGAGATTCGTAGTCTGCTGAGGGCTACATCTGTGGCATTCAGGGTCAGTGATTCAGAAATATACAACAGCTGCAGGTACTAAATGCTACTTTAAGGGCAAAAAACAATTCTGATTGAGGTTAGAGACAGAATGTGGATGCACATCAGCTCTGGCAGGGTATGCAGGCTGTTTCTTCCTACAAAGCAAAACCTAGCATCATGAACGGCTATAACGCTTCATTCTCAGATGAGCTCAACACTTTTCATGCTCACTTTGAAAGGGAGAATAAAACTACACCTGTGTGAATCCCTGCAGCATCTGGCGATCCTGTGATCTCCGTCTTGGAGACTGATGTCAGAACATCTATCAAGAGGGTGAACTGTCGCAAGGCATCAGGCCCTGATGGTGTACCTGGTAGGGCTCTGAAAACCTGTGCCAACCAACTGGCGGGAGCGTTCAAGGGCATCTTCAATCTCTCACTGTGCAGTTGGAGGCTCCTACCTGCTTTAAAAGGGCAACCATCATACCAGTGTCCAAGAAGGACTAAACTTGAATCAATGAAGAACGCTCAACAGTTGTGGCTGGGCTTGAATGCAGTCGTCTGCTATAAAGTGACATAGGCGACAACAGGGCCTCGCTGCCAGGTGAGCTCAGTGCTTTCTACACTCACTCTGACTGTCAAAACATGGAGGAGCCATCACAAACTCCCACAGACCCCAATGATCCTGTGATTTCAGTCTCTGAGGCCGACATGAGAGCTTTCTTCAGGAGAGTGAAGCCACGGAAGACATCCTGATCAGATGGTGTACCTGGCTGAGTACTAAAGAGTGGATCATTTGGCTGGAGTATTCACTGAGATCGTTAACCTTTCACTTCGGCAGTCTGAGGTACCTACCTCATTCAATTATACTAGCACTCAAGAAGAACATAGAGCCTGTCTCAATGGCCATTGTCCAGTAGTACTTACAGCCACAGTGATGAAGTGCTTTGAGAGGTTGGTGATGAAACAGAACAATTTCTGTGACTTGGATCCGCTCCAATTTGCCTACTGTGACAACAGGTCCACAGCAGATACCATCTCATTGGCTCTTCACTCAACCCTGGATCATCCGGGCAGCAAAGATACATACATCAGGATGTTCTTTATTAGATTAGATTATGAGGACACGCAGTCCTCTTTTATTGTCATTTAGTAATGCATGCATTAAAAAATGATACAATGTTCCTCCAGTATGATATCACAGAAACACAAGACAGACCAAGACTAAAAAACTGACAAAAACCACATAATTATAACAAATAGTTACAACAGTGCAAAAGCAATACCGTAATTTGATAAAGAACAGACCATGGGCACAGTAAAAAAAGTCTCAAAGTCTCTCGAAAGTCCCATCATCTCACACAGACTGTAGAAGGAAGAAAACTCTCCCTGCCATGAACCTCCAGCGCTGCAAACTTGCCGATGCAGCACCCTGGAAGCACCCGACCAGAGCCGACTCTGAGTCCGTCCAAAAACTTCGAGCCTCCGACCAGCCCTCCGACACCGAGCACCGAGCACCATCTCTACCGAGTGCTTCGACCCCGGCCCCGGCAACAGGCAATAGGCAAAGCCGAGGATTTGGGGCCTTCCCCTCTGGAGATTCTCAATTGCACAGTAGCAGCGGCAGCGAAGCCGGCATTTCAGAAGTTTCTCCAGATGTTCCTCCGTGCTTTTCACGTCTATCTCCATCAAATCAGGATTGTGCACGGCATCCTAGTTCACAAATATGATATCATTCACCGGAGAGACCGCTGAGTCGCACCGCCATCTTCTCCTCCTCCTCAAGTTGACTACAACTTGGCATTCAATACTATCATCCCCTCAAAACTAATCAATAAGCTTCAAGACCTGGGCTTCAATACCTCTTTGTGCAATTGGATCCTTGATTTTCTCACTTGCAGACCCCAGTCAGTTCAGATTGGAGGTAGCATCTACGCCACGATCTCCATCAGCACAGGTGCACCGCAGGGCTGTGTGCTTAGCCCCCCGCTCTACTCACTTTATACTGTGAGGCTCAGCACAGCTCCAGTACCATACTTATGAGGGGTGATTGATAAGTTTGTGGCCTAAGGGAGAAGGAGTCAATTTTAGAAAACCTAGCACATTTATTTTTCAACATAGTCCCCTCCTACATGTACACACTTAGTCCAGTGGTCGTGGAGCATACGGATCCCTTCTTTGTAGAAGTGGTCCACAGCAGGGGTGATTGATAAGTTCGTAGCCTAGGGTAGAAGGAGATGAGTTATACAGCTCTCGTTACATGCACGTGCAGTTTAACTCTTTGCAGTATTGTGTGCATTTTTGATCACCAACCTACAGTAAAGATGTAAACAAGGTTGTAAGAGTACAGAGAAAATTTACAAGGATGTTGCCAGGACTGGAGGACCAAAGTTATAAGGAAAGATCGAATTAGGACCTTATTTCTTGGAACGCTGAAGATTGAGAGGAAATTTGATAGAAGTATACAAAATTATGAGGGGTATTAATAGGGTAAATGCAAGTAGGCTTTTTCCACTGAGGTCACTTGGGACTACAGCCAGAGATCATGGGCTAAGAGTGAAAGGTGAAAGGTTTAAAGGGAACATGAGGGGGAACTACTTCACTCAGAGGGTTGTGAGAGTCTAGAATGAGCTGCCAGGGCAAGTGGTAAATGTGAGCTTGATTTCAACGTTGAAGAGAAGTTTGGATAGCTACATGGATGAAAGGATTATGGAGGGCTGTGGGCCGTGTACAGGTTGATAGGATTAGGCAGTGTAAATGGTTCAGCACGAACTAGATGGGTCAAAGGGCCTATTTCTGTGCAGTACTTCTCTATGACGCTGTCTCTATGATAATAAGCTTGTTTTTGATTCTGATTATGATTCGTATTTTCTACAGGTTTGAAGACTGAGAATAGAGATCTCATTGAAGCTCGCATAATTCTTGCAGGGCTCAACAGGATGGATGCAGTCAGGGTGTTTCTCGGAATGTGGAGTTCAGAACAAGGGAGCTGCACACAAAACTCCAGATGCAGTCTCAGAACATCAACTTCTCTAACTTCTGCTAATGCCCCACCTCCCCCTCGTACCCCATCCGTTATTTATTTTTATACACACATTCTTTCTCTCACTCTCCTTTTTCTCCCTCTGTCCCTCTGACTATACCCCTTGCCCATCCTCTGGTTTCCCCCCCCCCTTGTCTTTCTCCCTGGGCCTCCTGTCCCATGATTCTCTCATATCCCTTTTACCAATCACCTGTCCAGCTCTTGGCTCCATCCCTCCCCCTCCTGTCTTCTCCAATCATTTTGGATCTCCCCCTCCCCCTCCCACTTTCAAATCTCTTACTAACTCTTCCTTCAGTTAGTCCTGACGAAGGGTCTCGGCCTGAAACGTCGACTGTACCTCTTCCTAGAGATGCTGCCTGGCCTGCTGCATTCACCAGCAACTTTGGTGTGTGTTGCAATGACTTGTGTCGTTGTAACATGATATCCTGACTCTTATGGTTAACACCCTGCCTGACAAAACAATATCTGTAGCAGTATCTGTTCCACATGAACTCATTGACTAAGCCACTGAATCTTCAGTCTCCAAGGTCAGCACCCTGAGATACTGCCGGAGAGTTTGTGGATCAAACTAGCGAAGGGTTTTATTGAACAACATAACTTACAGAGAGAGAGATGGGAGATGTATTTTCTGTGAGCCCACTCCCAGACAATTAACTGTTTTTGACGAGGGAACTCTAGCTGGAAACAATGACCGTTTTTCTCTCCTCAAGTGCTGCCTGACCTGCTGAGTGTTTCCAGCATCTCCTGTTTTCAGTGCCTGCAGTCCGAGAGGAGCTGGTCATGTCAGGCAATTCCTAAGGAAGCCTCATCTAATAAAACAAAAGCTACATCCAGTACAATCCCCAGAGCCCCTAATGGAATCTACGCCCACCCCCGTTTCTGATTCTGATCACCAACTGTAAAGTTCAAAGTATGTATATATCACCTTGATGTTCATTTTCTTCCTGGCGTTCAGAGTGGAGCAAAGCAATGCAGTTGAATCAATGAAAAGCAGCCAATGTACACAAGATACACACTGTGTAGATGCACAATAAATAAGCCAACATGTAATATGGAGAACATGACTGTAGAGTTCTTGAAGGTCGTAGAATCAGTTCAGAGTTGAGATGAGTGAATTTGTCCTCACCAGTTCAGGAGCCCGATGGTTGAAGGGTAATAACACACCTGGTGGTGTGATCCTAATCCCTCCGTCCCAATGGCAGCAGCGAGAAGAAAGCAACACGTACAAAACGCTGGAGGAACTCAGCAGGTCGGGCAACATCTGTGGAAACGAACAGTCAACGTTTTGGGCTGGAGCCCTTCATCAGGACTGAAGAGGGAAGGGCCCTATAAAGAAGGTGGGGGGAGGGTGGGAAGGAGAAGACTGGTAGGTTCCAGGTGAAAAACCAGTAAGGGGAAAGATAAAGGGGTGGGGCAGGGGAAGCAGGGAGGTGATAGGCAGGAAAGGTGAAGAAGGAATAGGGGAAAGCACAGTGGGTAGTAGAAGGAGGTGGAACCATGAGAGAGGTGATAGGCAGCTGGAGGAGGGCGCAGAGTGAAACTGGGATGGGGGAACGGAGGGGGAGGGAATTACCAGAAGTTGGAGAATTCTATGTTCATACCTTGAGAAGAAAGCATGACCTTGAAGGTGGGGTCTCTGATGATCAATGCTGCTTTCCTGTGGCAGCGTTCCTTGTAGATGTGCTCAATGGTGAGGAGGGCTTTGTTCGTGACGGACTGGGCCAAATCCACTACTTTTTGTAGGCTTTTATGCTCTTGGGCATTGGTATTTTCATACCAGGCCGTTATTCAACCAGTCAGGATACTCTCCACTGTGCATCTATAAAGGTTTGTCGAAGTTTTAAGTGGCATGCCAAATCCATGCAAACTTCTAAATAAGCAGAGGTGCTGTGGGGATTTAAGTGCCGGTCCTAGGACAGATCCTCTAATATGATGACGTAAGTTACTGACACTCTCCACTTCTGATTCCCTGATGAGGACTGGCTGGTAGACTTCTGGATTCTTCCCCCTTGATCTGGAGCCCACTGTGCTTCACCGATCCTGACTCATCACCCTGGGTAGCAATGGAACTTCATCTGGTGCACATTAGTCTTGTTGTACTAACTCAGAAAGGAACAATTTCTTATTGTAGGTCAGCTAGAAATGGTTGGCAGTTTCTCAGGCTTCAGTATTTCAAACTCAGCCACCAAGTTCATTTATCCATTTTTATTTTATTTTATTTAGAGATACAGCACACAACAGGCCCTTCCGGTCCAACAAGCCACACTGCTCTGCAACTCGCGAGCTTTGCGGTTAATGCTATTGGGTATGGCAGGGTGGCACGGTAGTGTAATGGGGTGGCACGGCAGCGTAGTGGTTAGCACAATGCTTTACAGCACCAGTGACCTGGATTCAATTTCCGCTGCGGCCTGTGAGGAGATTGTACGCTCTCCATGTGACTGTGTGGGCTTCCTCCGGGTGCTCTGGTTTCCACCCACTGCTAAGCTACCGTGGTTACTTAATGTCCAGCATTGTAACTCACCCATAAAGCGAACTGTGCATCATGGAGGAATCCGAATCAGAGTCAGCTTTAATATCACCGGCACGTGTTGTGAAATTTGTTGTTTCGTGGCAACAGTACATTGCAATACACAAAGGGAAAACCGCAATTACAGCAAGAAGTGTGTGAACATGTGTGGAAATCTGCGATTGTCTTTGGTGACACACCAAATCTCCTCAAACTCCTACTGAAATACAGCTGCTGTCATGCCTTCTGTGTATTTGTATTGATTGCTGGGTCCTGGATAGATCCTCAGAGTGTTGATAGCCAGGAACTTGAAATTGCTCACTCTTTCCAGTTCTGATCCCTCTGGTGTGTGTTCCCTCATCTTACCCGTTCTGAAGTCCACAATGAATTTTTTGGTCTTTCTGACGTTGAGTGCAAGATTACCGCTGCAACACCACTCAACCAGGTGGCATATCTTGCTCTTGTACGCCCTCTGGTTACCAACTGAAATTCTGCCAACAATAGTTGTGTGGTCAACAAATTTATAGATGGTGTTTGACTGTCTAGTTAACAGTCATGGGTGTAGAGTAGAGCAGTGGGCTAAGCATACATCCTTGAGGCGCACCAGTGATGACTGTTGGTGAGGTGGAGGCATTATCTGCACAGACTGTGGTCTTCTAGTGAGTAAACTGAGGATCCTGTTGAAAAAGGAGGAGCAGGGGCCAAGATTTTGGAACTTCTTGATCAGACCTGTAGGAATGATTGCATTAAATGCTGAGCTGCAGTCAATAAACAGCATCCTGACATGGATATTTGTATGTCCAGGTGGTCCAAGGCAGCATGAAGAGCCAATGAAATCACACTCGCTGTAGACCTATTGTCGCGATAGGCAAATTGCAGTGGGCCCAGGTCTGTGCTGAGATGGGAGGTGATTCTGACTATGACCAACCTCTGTAAGAACTTTATCATCATTGATGTGACTGTTACTAGACGATAATTGCTGAGGCAGCTCACCCTGATCTACTTGGACACGTGTATAGTTGTTGCCCTTTTGAAGCAGGAGGGAACTTCCATCTGTAGCAATGAGAGATTGAAAATGTATTTGAATACCCCTGCCAGTTGGTTGGCACAGGTTTTCAGAGTCCTGCCTGGTACCCCGTTGGAGTCTGTCACCATGCAAGGGTAAACTCTCTTGAAAGACAATCTGATATCGGCTTCTGAGACCGCGATCACAGGGTCACTGGGTGCTGCACGGATCCTTATAGCTGTAGTTTTCTTCCTTTCAAAGTGAGTATAAAAGGAGTTCAGCTCGTCTGGGGGCGAAGTGTCACTGCCATTCATGATGTTAGGTTCCACTTTGTATGGAGTAATGGCCTGCAAACCCTGCATCCGATTATGTCTCCAACCTCATTTGGAATTGTTCTTTTGTACTTGAGGTAGCCCTTCATAGGTTGTACCTAGCCTTCTTGCATGGTTCTAGATCACTAGCCTTAAATGTCTCATCGGACTTTGAATCACCATGTTCATACATGGCTTTTGATTTGGGTATGTACAGTAAATTCTTGTAGGCACACACTCATCCACACAGGTTTTAAAGAAGTCAATGACAACTGTAGCATACTCATTCAGACTCGAAACTGAATCCCTGAATACAGTCCAGTCCACCAACTCAAAGCTCCTGCGTCCCCCGCATCCATACCTTCATGGTCCACTCTACTGGTGCTGCAGTCTTCAGATTCTGCTTAAACACAGGGAGTAGAAGTACAGCCAGATGATCAGACTTCCCGAAGTTTGGGTGTGGAATGGGACGGCAAGCAATCTTTACTGTCTAACAGTTGTCCCGTGTGCTGTTTCCTCTGGTTCCACAAGTAATGTGTTGGTAATAATTATTTAGGGACTTTTTCAAGCCGGCATACACTGAAATACTGGAATATTGTGTCATTTCTTGTCATCTCAGTATAAAGTTTTTCCCTGGTGTTTCTCCCAGAGAGACCTGTTGGTGAATCTGTATGAGCTCAGAACACGGTTAATTACTCACGTTTAACTAAGTCTCTTCTCAAAGCAGTCATTCTTTTCTAAGCAATTACACTTAAACTAATCTGACCAATTTGTAAATTCAGACTCTGGCTCCTGCTGTAGTTAATCACAACATCCATTATCTCTGCATTGCAATGACATACTGAATTGTCCGTACAACCTTTGCAGAGTGTGACTTGGGCTCAGCTCAGGAGATTAGATTTATACATGTCTGGAGGTGTCCAAGTGCACAGCTTTAAACATGGTTGTGATTTATAATTAGTTAAGTGTGTTCCTTATATAACTTGTGGCTTGGTTCTCTCTTGATGAAGTAGACTGGTGTTTTCCAAACGGATTTGGGAAGGACAACTTCATTCATCTGCCTGGCAGCTTGAAGCTAATCTGACCAGGCACCAGCAACTGCACGTGCATCAGAACTGATTAGTGTGAGATGGACTGAGTTGCTGAGACAGGCATTGCTCATCCTCGGACTTTAGCTGGGATGTGAAAAGTGAAACGGTTCCTTAGAGAGAAGGTTGAAGCAGGCAATCGAGGTCTCCTTCTTGCACGTTATGTAATCTTCTGGACACCGAAGGGCAGTTTAAGAAAGTGCCTTCATGTGTATCCAGGGTTCAGGACACTTGTGTGGTCACAGGTCACCCTCTGCAAAACCTGCCTCACCTTCGGGGGATTGTGTGCAGGAGCTGCAAGGCAAGGCTGCAGCTCTATAGACCCCAGGTTAGATCACACTTGCAATATTGTGTTCCAAGGAAAGAGGTGGAAGCTTTGAAGAGTGTGCACAGGAGATTTACCAGGATGCTGCCTGTCTCATGAAGATAAGTCGAGAGAGCTACATCTTTTCTCTTTGGATGAGAGGTGACCTGATCAAGATGCACAAGATGACAAGAGGCATAGATTGAGTAGTCAGACTGCGACTTTTACCCAGGGCGGAAATGGCTGATATGAGGGGGCAGAATTTTACGATGGTTAGAGGAAGTATGGGGGGATGTCAGAGGTCGGTTGTTTACAGAGAGAGTTGTGAGTGTGCGGAACACTCTGCTAGAGCAAGATATACTTAGGAGCATTTAAGGAACTCTTAAATAGGCATGTGGATGATAGAAAAATGGAGGGCTATGTAGAAGGGAGGGTTAGATTGATCATAGAGTAGGTTAAAAGGTTGGCACAACATCGTGGGCTGAAGGGACAGTCCTGGAGTGTTCGATGCTCTGTGTTGTATGTTCTACCATAATCCATATTTCCTTACAGCAAAGGAGGCCAGTCAGCCCATTGAGTTAATGCCTGCTCTCAGAGAGATGCTGGCCACGGGCTGTGCCCAGAGTCACACATGGACATGATCATCAGATCAGTGAAAAGTGCCCTTTGGTCTGCCAGTACGGGGAGATGTCTGTGGAGGAACGGTGCTGACTGGTACATTCCAGGCTGAGGGAGGTCGTGCTGGGGGATCCCAGAGGCTTGGTGCTGCAACACAAAGGCTCAGTGGGAGAGGACTACAGGCTAGGGTTCTTCTGCTACTGGATGGGGAGAGGTCAGGTTGGCCTATTAATGTACCTGCATGTCTTTGGAATGGGGGAGGAAACCGCAACTTGAGGAAACCAAGACGGACACAGTGACGCCATACAGACTCCACATAGACAGTACAGGAGGTTAGGATTGAATCTGGGTCATGGGAACTGTGCGGGGAGCGTCAGTGGCCAGTTCCTCATCCCAAGTTGCCCTTGAGAATGTGAGAGGTGAGCCACCACCTTGACAACTATCATCCCTCCAACGAAGGTGCCCCCACGGGGTTGTTGGAGAGGGGTTCCAGGATGCAACCTCAGTGGCCACTTTATTAGGTAGACCTGTACACAAAGTTCAAAGTAAATTTATTATCAAAGTATATATATGTCACCATATACAACCCTGAGATTCATTCTCTTGTGGGCATACTCAGTAAATCCATAATAGAACAGTAGCCATCACAGAATCAATGAAAGACCACACCAACTGGGCAAATACAAAAAGAAAGAAATAGTATTAAAAATAAATGAAGAATAAATATAAAAACATGAGATGAAGAGTCCTTGAAAATGGGTCAATAGGTTTTGGGAAAATTTTAATGGTGGGGCAGTCCCATCCACGTACCTGTCCAAACTTCTCTTAAATGTTGAAATTGAGCTCACATGCACCCTTGTGCCCGCAGCTCATTCCACACTCTGACCACACTCTGAGTGAAGAAGTTTCCCCTCATATTCCCCTAAACATTTCACCTTTCACCCGTAACCCATGACCTCTTGTGGTAGTCTATTTCCATTTACCCTTTCTATGATGATGTCATCGTGTGTCTCGAAGGACAGTGGGTGAGCGATCTCTCCAGATCACAAGCCTGGGTGGAAAGTGTGGATATCCTGGGATGCCCAGTCATCAGCATGCCTCTCTCAGCCTTACCAGTGTAGTCTAAGGGAAAGCTTATGAAGCAATACGTTTGGCACCAGCTTGGCTGCTGGAGCTGCCAGAAGGATGTTCAATGACGTGCAGTCTCCACTTCGGATTTACTATCTGGGTTTACTCCCGTTGTCTTTGTCTCTCCCGAGGCTGCCACAAGGCAGTGGGGCTATTTACCCATAGTTGGGGATCTGGTTCACGAGCACCAGGACACGTCCACACACCAGTGGACCTACGTGTGATGTGAGCAGGAGCCAGGTCTCCTCCCCGTCCTCTGTAGTTCAGCAGTTCAGTTTCCGTGTGTTGCCAGCGAGGAGGCACTACGTGAGGCTTGCTGTTGCGGAGGCTATGTACTGGCAGGGAGAGCCATGCATTTAGCTCTCTTTTTCACAAGACTGCTAGCCAGTGGTAGAAGCTGAAAGTGAGAGTGACAAGCACTATCCACTGCACTAGACGTGTCACAACAACCATTTGACAGACACCCTATCTATATCCCTCATAATTTTGTATATCTCTGTCAAATCTCCCCTCGGTTTTCTCTGTTCTTGGGAATAAAGTTCAGAATGAAGTTTATTATCACCGGCCTGTGACGTGAAATTTGTTAACTTAGCAGCAGCAGTTCAATGCAATACATAGAGAAAGATAGATGCAATACATAGATAGAGAAATAAATAAATTACAGTAATTTCATGTATGTATGTGTATTGAATAGATTAAAAAAAGGCAAAACAGAAATTATATATACTGTATATATGTTTGTGTATATATGTACACACATACACACATTTCCTTACAAGTCAGGTCCTGTTTCTCCAGAGGACCCCGAGAGTGACAGTAACAGAAACAACAGTGGTGTTGAGAAGAGCATCTCTGAATGTACAACATGTTGACGCTTGATGTGGACGGGTTGCAGCAGCAGGAGACCATGGAGACCATGGACATACACCCATTGGTACAGAAGGAATCTAATAAAGTTGCCACTGAGTCTATTTCCAAGTCATGATGGTGTGTGACTTGATGAGGAACCTACTGGCCTGTGCCCTTGCCTTTCTTGTTGATGGACTCGGTCGGTGTTAGGGTCGGCTGAACAGTAACTGCAGTATATTTTGTGGGGGGTGCACATAGCAGACTGTGAGCACTGATGAGGGTGGTGGGAGGGAACTAACTGTGACTAGATGGACAGTGTTCTGGCTTGTGCCTTACAGATGCCAAAAATGGGTTTAGGGTGTTGGGAGGTGAGTCATTTCTGCAGGATTGACCCTGACAGTCCAAAAGGAAGCCTGATGGCCAGACCCCTCAGTCTGTCAATCTCTACAAATCCACTGCACAGATAATTAATAAACCTAGAGGATCCCCACCTTCTCACCGTCTCTTGTGGTCACAGTATTTATGTGACTGGTTCAGGTGATCTCTAGGATGTCAATGGTGGGGGTGGAGGGAATGTGGTGAGGCTTCTCTTGCTGGAATAGTCTTTGCCTGGCACTTTCGTGCTGTGAATGTTAATTGCTACTATCAGCTGCTCTAACTAAAAGCATAGGAATTCAGGTTGTAGTGAGAAAAGATCTTGAAGATGAATTAGCTTAGGTGATACAGTCTACAGTCACACTGGTGAGAGTAGTCTACAGTCACATGGTGAGAGGAGACTACAGTCACACTGGCGAGAGTTGTCTGGAGTCACACTGGTGAGAGTAGATTACAGTCATACTAGTGAGAGTTGTCTACAGTCACACTAGTGAGAGTAGGTTACAGTCATACTAGTGAGAGTTGTCTACAGTCACACTGGTGAGAGTAGTCTACAGTCATATTACAGTAGCTGTGCTATTGTATTGATAACCAATCAAGAAAAATAAAGGAGTTTGTGACAATTTTAATACCAACAGGTGACCGTAAACTCTATATAAATTGATTAAATCAAATCTGCCAATGTAATTTCGAGAATAAGTTTATGGAATTCAGACGACTGGAACTATAGATTGGAAATAAAAAGGTGTGTAATGTGAAAGGATAGTACCTTTGCAGAAAAAGGCTCCTTTGGGAAAGATATATGATACCATTTCACCTAGGAGTCTGAATGACAAATTTAGTCCTAGTGCTCTTACTGTAAGTAATCTTAAATAATACATTTAAGAGCATTACAGCAGATAAGCAGTGGAAGAAATTATTAAATATTTTATCATTCACAATGAATATTAATTCCATTGATAAATAAAAAAAACAGGAAAATGTGTCACCTATGACTAATGGAGGAATGTTATAGACACTGTTAGGTTGAAGAAAAAGGCTCATCGAGGTATAAACCTTTGTAATAGCATAGGGATACGGATAATTTTGGAAATCAGTAAAGGGTGACAAAAATATTAATGGAGAAAGAAACAAATATGAGAGCAAATCATCAGAAGTAAAATAACAAATTGTTGGCATAGTTACTAGCATTAAGAAATAGAGAGTAAATATTGGTAATGAAAGTAAACATCAGTGGTGTTGAAGGGTCTAAGCCCAAAACGTCGATTGTTCCTCTTTTCCATGGGTGCTGTCTGGCCGACTGCTTTCCTCTAGCATTTTGTGTGATTTGCAAGTAAATATTGGTCCCTTATTTAACCCTAGGCAGAAGAATTAGCAGGAAAGAATCTGTCAAGGGGTATTAGACAGGCTAAGTGAATGGGCAAAAAGATGTTCGATGGAGTATAATTTGGGGAAATGTGAAGGAATTCAGTTTCATTAAAAGAAAGGAGGGGCAGAATATTGATTAAGAATATGAGATTGATGAAATGCAGAAAGATCAGGGCATCTTTACACTGAAAAAAAGGAAAAAATAACATGCAGTTACAAGAAGTTATTAAAGAAAGATTAAAAATTAACTTTATTTTTTGCATATAGTGACGTAAGTTGTTTACAGCGAGGATTGCACTGGACAGCTCATCAGCATTGCCACACTTCCTGGGCCAAGATAGCATGGCCACAACTCTACGCTAACGGTACGTCTTTGGAATGTGGGAGGGAACCAGAGCACCCGGAGCAGACCCACACGGTCACAGGAGGAACGTACCAATGCCTTACAGACAGAGATGGTAATCAAAAGCAGGTACGAGGAAATCTGTAGACGCTGGAAATCCAAGCAACACGTACACAAAATGCTGGTGAACGCAGCAGGCCAGGCAGCATCTCTAGGAAGAGGTACAGTCGACGATTCGGGCCGAGACCCTTCGTCAGGACTAACTGAAAGAAGAGCTAGTGAGAGATTTGGAAGTGGGAGGGGGAAGGGGAGATCTGAAATGATAGGAGAAGACAGGAAGAGGAGGGATGGAGCCAAGAGCTGGACAGCTGATTGGCAAAAGGGATATGAGGCTGGAGAAGGAAGAGGAAGCCTGGAGAGAGAGAGAAGGGGGGAGGGGAGCCCAGAGGATGGAGAGCAGGCAAGGAGTTATTGTGAAAGGGACAGAGGGAGGAAAAAGAGAGAGAGAGAAAAAAGGGGAAAAATAAAAATAAATAAATAAATGAAACTATATAACTAAATAAGGGATGGGGTGGGAAGGGGAGGAGGGGACTTAATGGAAGTTAGAGAAGTCAATGTTTGTGCCATCAGGTTAGATGCTACCCAGACGGAATATAAGGTGTTGTTCCTCCAACCTGAGCGTGGCTTCATCTTGACAGTAGAGGAGGCCGTGGATAGACATGTCAGAATAGGAATGGGACATGGAATTAAAATGTGTGGCCACTGGGGGACCCTGCTTTCTCTGGCGGACAGAGCGTAGGTGTTCAGCGAAACGGTCTCCCAGTCTGCGTTGGGTCTCGCCAATATATAGAAGGCTGCATCGGGAGCTCTGGACGCTGTACATCACCCCAGCCGACTCACAGGTGAAGTGTTGCCTCACCTGGGAGGACTGTCTGGGTCCCTGAATGATGGTGAGGGAGGAAGTGTAAGGGCATGTGAAGCCAAGCACATATTTCCCTCCCCCCCACTTTCTGCTTTCGGCAGGGATCACTCCCCACGGGACTCCCTTGTCCATTCATCCCCCCCAACCCTTCCCACCGATCTCCCTTCCGGCACTTATCTTTGTAAGTGGAACAAGTGCTACACATGGCCTTACGCTTCCTCCCTCACCACGATCTATAGTTTCAGGATCAGTTCCTGCGGATTGGAGGGTAGCTAATGTTATTCCACTTTTTAAGAAAGGAGGGAGAGAGAAAACAGGCAATTATAGACCAGTTAGTCTGACATCAGTGGTGGGGAAGATGCTGGAGTCAATTATAAAAGATGAAATAGCGGCATATTTGGATCGTAGTAACAGGATAGGTCCGAGTCTGCATGGATTTACAAAGGGGAAATCATGCTTGACTAATCTTATGGAATTTTTTGAGGATGTAACAATGAAAATGGACATGGGAAAGCCAGTGGATGTAGTGTACCTGGACTTTCAGAAAGCCTTTGATAAGGTCCCACATAGGAGGTTAGTGGGCAAAATTAGAGCACATGGTATTGGGGGTAGGGTACTGACATGGATAGAAGATTGGTTGGCAGACAGAAAACAACGAGTAGGGATTAATGGATCCTTTTCAGAATGGCAGGCAGTGGCTAGTGGAGTACCTCAAGGCTCGGTGCTGGGACCACAGCTACTTACAATATACATTAATGATTTAGATGAAGGGATTAAAAGTAACATTAGCAAATTTGCAGATGACACAAAGCTGGGTGACAGAGTGAAATGTGAGGGGGATGTTATGAGAATACAGGGTGACTTGGACAGGTTGGGTAAGTGGGCAGATGCATGGCAGATGCAGTTTAATGTGGATAAATGTGAGGTTATCCACTTTGGTGGCAAGAACAGGAAGGCAGATTACTATCTGAATGGTGTCAAGTTAGGAAAAGGGGAAGTACAACGAGATCTGGGTGTGTCAGTCACTGAAAGTAAGCATACAGGTACAGCAGGCAGTGAAGAAAGCTAATGGCATGTTGGCTTTCATAACAAGGGGAGTTGAGTATAGGAGCAAAGAGGTCATTCTGCAGTTGTATAGGGCCCTGGTGAGACCCCACCTGGAGTACAGGTTTCCCCTGTCATCCGAAGGTAGAGCGTTCCTATGAAACGATTCGTAAGCCAAAATGTCATAAAGCAAAGAAGCAATTACCAATAATTTATATGGGAAAAACTTGTGAGAGTTCACAGATAGAAAAATAACCTACCAAATCATGCCAAATAACACATAAAACCTAAAATAACGGTAGCATACAGTAAAAGCAGGAATGATATGATGAATACACAGCCTATATAAAGTAGAAATGCTTTTCCACAATCATTGCCTCACTGTTCTCCATAGCGAAAATCTCACACAAGCACTCTCAGCAGAAACACGGCGCAAGCGCTCTCAGCAGAAACACGGCGCAAGCACTCTCCAGTAATCTTTAAGCTATGAAGCTGCCAAATCATACCAAATAACACGTAAAAATACACAGCCAATATAAAGTAGAATTTTGTATGTACAGTGTAGTATCACTTACGGGAATCGGGAAGACAGCGCCGAGCACACTGATGATGGTGTATTAGGCTGAGTTGTCGGAGGTTGGGGTGGTGCAGTGGACCTACCCTCCAGGCAGTGACCCGATACCGATCCGCGAAGCATGCGGGGTACAGCAGTAGCTGGAACGCACACAGCACATCTTTAAGAAAAAAGCCGAAATAAACAAGCTAATTAATTAGGTGCCGCCTGGCACGTAAATGTCGGCCCAGATTGGAGGCGATGCAATCGGCAATCGCCTCCGATCTGGGCTGACATTTACGTGCCGGGCGGCACCTAATTAATTAGCTTGTTTATTTCGGCTTTTTTTCTTAAAGATGTGCTGGGTGCCTCCTGGCTACCACTGCATTCTTCATGGCAATGTATCGGTCCACGGCCCGGGGGTTGGAGATGTGGGACACTGGGGTGTCATCTGTTTCCATCAGGGCAAGCAGATCATCTTCTCCTATGACTGTCTGCCTCAATGTTGAAGGTTGAGGTTCGTCGTCTGCTGTGGCTGATGTTGAAGGCTTGCTTGACTGCTTAGCCTCGCGCATTTTTCTGTTATACAGTTCTTTGTAAGCACTCAAACCATCCTGCAAATATGCCCTAAACTGATGTACCCTTTCAAAATTAAAGTCATACTTTATCATTGCAGCGAAAATCTCATGCAGTTGCTTCACGTTCAGTTCCTGGACGACTTCATTTTCGGTCCATTCGCTACTGCATTCAGTTTTGATTGTTATCCTTTCCTCTTCCAATTGCATCAGCTCTTCATCTATCAGTTCTTGTTCATGAGATGCCAAAACCTCTTCAACATCATCTTCGTCAACTTCCCCAAGCCAAACTCACTTTGTCCTTACTTCGTTCACCATGATCGAAATGCTTAAATATGTCTAATTTTACGCTAAGTATAACACCCTTACGAGCTCTTGCAAGCTTTTCTGATACCTTAGAACTCATCTTGCTAACGGCTGCTCACAGGCACGTGTTTAAGCAATGCCCGCGAGAATGCAGTTCTGAATCCGGGGGAGGAGCGGCTGCTCGGGGCGCGTGCTGCTTTTCTCGTGTGCTGCCTTTATTCGTAACAGTGAAAACACCTTCTGTTAGCGAAAACAGGAAACTAATGTAGGTCTTTCGTAACAGTGAGGTTTCGTAAAGCGAACGTTCGAAAAGCGGGGGACACCTGTATTGTGTGCAGTTTTGTTCTCCAAATTTGAGGAAGGACATTCTTGCTATGGAGGGAGTGCAGTGTAGGTTCACTGGGTTAATTCCAGAGACGGCGGGACTGTCATATGTTGAAAGATTGGAGCGACTGGGCTTGTATACACTGGAATTTAGAAGGATGAGAGGGGATCTGATTGAAACATATAAGATTGTTAAGGGATTGGACACGCTAGAGGCAGGAAACATGTTCCCGATGTTGGGGGAGTCCAGAACCAGAGGCCACAGTTTAAGAATAAGGGGTAGGGCATTTAGAACGGAGTTGAGGAAAAACTTTTTCACACAGAGGGTTGTGGGTCTGTGGAATGCTCTGCCTCAGAAGGCAGTGGAGGCCAATTCTCTGGATTCTTTCAAGAAAGAGTTAGATAGAGCTCTTAAAGATAGTGGAGCCAAGAGGTACGGGGGAGAAGGCAGGAGCAGAGTACTGATTGTGGATGATCAGCCATTATCACAGTGAATGGTGGTGCTGGCTCGAAGGGCTGAATTGCCTTCTCCTGCCTATTGTCTATTGTCTATTGTCATTCAGGACCCCACAGGCAACACTTCACCTGTGAGTCGGCTGGGGTCATATACAGTGACAGTGCTCCCGATGTGGCCTTCTATATATTGGCGAAACCTGACGCAGACAGGGAGACCCTTTTGCTGAACACCTACGCTCTGTCCGCCAGAGAGAGCAGGATCTCCCAGTGGCCACACCTTTTAATTCCACGTCTCATTCCCATTCTGATATGTCTATCCACGGCCACCTCTACTGTCAAGATGAAGTCACACTCAGGTTGGAGGAACAGCATCTTATATTCCGTCTGGGTAGCCTCTAACCTGATGGCATGAATATTGACTTCTCTAACTTCCGTTAATGCCCCACCTCTGCTTTGTACCCCATCCTTATTTAGTTATATATTTTTTATATATTTTTTGTTTTTTAAAAACTTCCCCCCCTTTTTTTCTCTCTCTCTTTTTCCTCCCTCTGCCCCTCTCACTATAACTCCTTGCCTGCTCTCCATCCTCTGGACTTCCCCCCACTTTTCCTTCTCCCTGGGCCTCCTGTCCCATGATCCTCTCGTATCCCTTTTGCCAATCACCTGTCCAGCTCTTGGCTCCATCCCTCCCCCTCCTGTCTTCTCCTATCATTTTGGATCTCCCCCTCCCCCTCCCACTTTCAAATCTCTTACTAGCTCTTCCTTCAGTTAGTCCTGACAAAGGGTCTCGGCCCGAAACATCGACCGTACCTCTTCCTAGAAATGCTGCCTGGCCTGCTGCATTCACCAGCATTTTGGGTGTGTGTTGCGTTAATCAAAAGCAGGTGCTGCAATGCATTGCACTAACTGCCCTGCTACTGTGCCACTGAAAGAAGACAACTTGAATTTAAAGGAGGTGGAGTTAAAGATTAGGTCCTCAGTTGTGTAGGATTTTGGTGACAGTAAGGGGAGTCACTGCCTCTCAGTGACTGGGGTTCGATCCTGACCTTCAGTCTGCCTGCATGCAGCCTGAATGTGACTGTGTATGTTTTCCCCAGGTGCTCTGGTTCCCTCCCAGCTCCTAAAGATAAGCTCGTTGTGAGGTTAACTGGTCACTGGAGATAGCTCTTAGCGTAGGGGGTCGTTGATGGGAACGTGGGAGTAAAGATGGGATTAATATAGATGGTATGCAAGGCCTGTTTCCATTCTGAAGGACTCTGTGGCACTACGGGTATATTCTCATTGGTACCTAGGCATTAACTACCCATGAAATATCTTCGCAATTCGACCGAGGGGAACAAACATCATACTTTCACGTTTGCTGATAATACAAATTCAGGTGGGTTTCTGAGTAGGAAGTGTTGTATATTTAATATTCAGTAATATTTGACCAATATTGTAAATATCTAGATTGCTTGATTAATCATTCTGGTTCATTTTAATGATCCATGACAGGTTATATGTAAAATATATGAATTACACACGTCATGCTGATATGGGTGTGCCGCACTGAAAGTGAAAAACCAAGTACACATTTCTCTCCTGGCTCCTTGCTTTTGTTTCAATTAATTTAATGTTTTAGAGTTTCAAAACATGATCTATCTGTTGAAAGCAAAGCAACGGAGCACATGTTCTTCAGTCAGGAAGACATGACCAGGTTTAAAAAGAATAGCAGAAAATTGAAAAACTCATGGGTTTTTATACAGTGAGTAATAATAATCATAAAAAGAACAGAAATGATAGACACATTCCATTACACAACAGATATTCTATATGGAACAGATTGAGCAGAATTTAAAGCAAATGGAATAGTCAATGAGAAACAAGTACCAATTTTGTTTAGTGTTTTGGATTTAAAGGAATACAGTTTGTTTAGAAGGTTAATTGCTCGAACCAAACCAGCAGAAATGAAATCCGCTGATATCTTGAAAGTAATGCAGGAACATTTAGAACTGAAGCAATTGTTGATTGCAGAACACTTTAGGTTTCATAAGCAGAATCAAAATGAAGGTGAGCCTATTTCAGCTTATGTGGCTGAATTGAAGAAATTGTCTGAGCATTGTCAGTTCAGTGATGGGCTCAAAAATGCACTGACAGATTGTTTAGTTTGTGGAGTCTTACAAGAAATCATTCAAAAATGGCACGTAGTTGAAGCACAACTTACATTTAAATGAGCAGTGAAGTCGCTGCATCAGTAGAAACATCAGACAGAAATTGCAGTCAAGAATGAAAGTGAGTGTGAACAAAATTGCAATGTCTAAACAGAAACCAGCCTGGCCGAACAAATTATGTTTCCGTTGTGGCAGAGGCTGACACACACCAGACCAATGCAGAGGTAAAGTTGAAAAATGCAGAAAATGTAACAAGGTAGGACACATACAAAGAGCACATTGGACAGAGAAGAGAAAAAGTTAAAAAGTCAATTTGCAGTTTCAAAAAGAGCACTAATCTGCATGCTGTTGATGAAAAATCTGATAATGATGAGAGTGACACAGCACTGAGTAGCTTTGAGATTTACAATGTGAAAACTAGCAATAGACAATCAATATGGCTTATGCCAGAAGTGAATGACAAATTAATTAAAATGGAATGGACACTGGTTCACCTGTTTCAGTCATTCCCCAAAATGAGTTTGAATGGTATTTCAAAAATACTAAACTGAAGCCTGCAGATATCCAACTATGAACTTATCATGGAGAAAAGATAACTCCTGTGGAAATGACATTTGTGACAGTGAAATACAACAATCAACAAGCCACATTGGGCTTGTATGTGATAAAAGCAGGAAGGCCAGCATTGTGGGGTTGTGATTGGCTGAGACAAATACAACTTGATTGGAGCCAACTGAAAGAACATTAAGAAACGTACTGGATGATGCCACAACTGTCTCTTTCCTGTATAACATGAACCGTTGCCATGAACAAGGGAAACAGGTGTAGGTGCCTTCTCTGTACCTCTGGTTGGAAAGTATATTGGACCAAGGAAGGACTGTGCTGTTCAGAGGAATTGTGGAAGTGATAAAAGGAGTTGTCCAACTACAACTATGCTGTAGTGCTTCCATGTCTCTCATCTGGTCTGCAGAAGCAGGCAAGCCCAAGGCTTGAGGCCTATTTCTTACTACATCTGAGGCTGCACAACTCCCACGTTGTCTGTCCCTCCACCAGACAAGGGTAACAGGCCTGCAGCAACCTACATTATCAGTGTCCAACAGAGTCCTGTGATCGCAAGTGAAATGTCTGAGACAATCTCCCACGGTTATACTTCATCAACTCCGATGCTTCTGAGTGGCGGGCAGCAACGCGGTCTGCAGCCAGGTCAGCCTCTTTGTACTCAGACCAGCTCATCTGATATCCCCATGGGCTCCTCCATACCCTGACTGGTTCCTCCGATATCCTGTTCCTCTCCTTTCCTGACATCCTGACCGACTCCATTCCTGATATCCCAATGGGCTCCTCCGATATCCCGACCCTCTCCTTTCATTATATCCCAACCGTCTCCTTCAACACCTCGGCTGACCCCTCGATGCCTCAGCCAGCTCCGCCGCCGACACCAGTCCGCTTCTCCAATCAACGAGCAGCTCACTATGGAGCAGCCCTGCAGTACCTGGTATTCTTGGAGTAGAATGATAAAAAAACAAATTTTATAAAGACAAGAAGCAGCTTAGTTGGCTGTTGCATTTGCACGGGAAGTGTAAGTGTGCGAGTGAGAGCAGATGGAAGCTGTAGAAATGAACTCTGCTGGGTACATTTTAAATGGTATGATATTAGGTGATGTTGATGTTCAAGAGGACCAGTCTGAGTCATCAAGCACAAGAGAGAAAGATTATGCTTGACTTCATTCTGGGAAGTTTCAGCTGGTGAGGCTGGGAGTATTCTAGACACTAATTTCCAACTTTAGCCCTGCTCACCTTCTCTACACCCCTCCTCAGTCTCCCATCACCTTGGAATTCTTTCTTGCCACTCCCATTCTGTTTTCTATGCTGGCCACTTCCATATCCACACTCTCAATGCAGGGGTTCGACAATCCCTTTCCTCCCACAGGTGCTCAACCCATGGAGTTCTTCCAGCACGAGGAAATTTGCAGATGCTGGAGATTCAAGCAACACACCCAAAAGTTGCTGGTGAATGCAGCAGGCCAGACAGCATCTCTAGGAAGAGGTACAGTCGACGTTTTGGGCCGAGACCCTCTGTCAGGACTAACTGAAAGAAGAGATAGTAAGAGATTTGAAAGTGGGAGGGGAGGGGGAGATCCAAATTGATAGGAGAAGACAGTGGGGGGCGGGGAATGGAGCTAAGAGCTGGAAAGTTGATTGGCAAAAAGGGATACAGAGCTGGAGAAGGATAGGATCATGGGACGGGAGGCCTGGGGAGAAAGAAAGGGGGAGGGGAGCCCAGAGGAAGATGGAGAGCAGGCAAGGAGTGATTGTAAGAGGGACAGAGAGAAAAGAAGAGGGGGGAGAGAAATAATAAATAATTAAATAAATAAGGGATGGGGTAAGAAGGGGAGGAGGGGCATTAACGGAAGTTAGAGAAATCAATGTTCATACCATAGGATAGTGGAGAGGGAAGTTTGCTCGGGAGAGCATGCGCAAAGTCGCCCGTTACCGGTGCCATCTTTTTCTCAATCTTTTTCCTTCAACCATCAGGTTGGAGGCTATCCAGGTGGAATATAAGGTGTTGTTCCTCCAACCTGAGTGTCACTTCATCTTGACAGTAGAGGAGGCCGTGGATAGACGTATCAGAATGGAAATGGGATGTGGAATTAAAATGTGTGGCCACTGGGAGATCCTGCTTTCCCTGGCGGACAGAGCGTAGGTGTTCAGCAAAATGGTCTCCCAGTCTGCGTCGGGTCTCGCCAATATATAGAAGGCCACACTGGGAGCACCGGACGCAGTTTATCACACCAGCCAACTCACAGGTGAAGTGTCGCCTCACCTGGAAGGACTGTCTGGGGCCCTGAATGGTGGTGAGGGAGGAAGTGTAAGGGCATGTGTAGCACTTGTTCTGCTTAGAAGGATAAGTGCCGGGAGGTAGATTGGTGGGAAGGGATGGGGGAACGAATGGACAAGGGAGTCACATAGGGAGTGATCCCTGCGGAAAGCAGAGGCGGGGTAGGGAAAGATGTGCTTGGTGGTGGGATCCTGTTGGAGGTGGTGGAAGTTACGGAGAATTGTATGTTGGACCCGGAGGCTGGTGGGGTGGTAGGTGAGGACAAGGGGAACCCTATTCCTAGTGGGGTGGCGGGAGGATGGGGTGAGAGCAAATGTGCGTGAAATGGGGGAGGTGTGTTTGAGAGCAGATTTAATGGTGGAGGAAGGGAAGGCCCTTTCTTTAAAAAAGGAGGATATCTCCCTCGTCCTGGAATGAAAAGCCTCACCCTGAGAGCAGATGTGGCAGAGACAGAGGAATTGCGAGAAGGGGATGGCATTTTTGCAAGAGGTAGGGTGAGAAGAGGAATAGTCCAGATAGCTGTGAGAGTCAGTAGGCTTATAGTAGACAGCAGTAGATAAGCTGTCTCCAGAGACAGAGACAGAAAGTTCTAGAAAGGAGTGGAAGGTGTCGGAAATGGACCAGGTAAACTTGAGGGCAGGGTGAAAGTTGGAGGCAAAGTTAATGAGGTCAACGATCTCAGCATGCGTGCAGGAAGCAGCGCCAATGAAGTCGTCGATGTAGCGAAGGAAAAGTGGGGGACAGATGCCAGTATAGACTTGGAACATGGACTGTTCCATAAAGCCAACAAAAAGGCTGGCATAGCTGGGACCCATACGGGCGCCCATGGCTACACCTTTAGTTTGGAGGAAGTGGGAGGAGCCAAAGGAGAAATTATTAAGAGTAAGGGCTAATTCCACTAGATGGAGCAGAGTGGTGGCAGAGGGGCACTGGTTGGGTCTGCCCTCCCGACACCCCACTAGGGATAGGGTTCCCCTTGTCCTGACCTACCACCCCACCAGCTTCCGTGTCCAACATATAATTCTCTGTAACTTCTGCCACCTCCAACAAGTTCCCACCACTAAGCACATCTTTCCTACCCCGCTCTTTCTGCTTTCCGCAGGGATCGCTCCCTACATGACTCCCTTGTCCATTCGTCCCCCCATCCTTTCCCCACTGATCTCTCTCCTGGCACTTATCGGAACAACTTAAGCGGAATAAGTGCTACACCTGCCCTTACACTTCCTCCCTTACCACCATTCAGGGCCCCAGACAGTCCTTCCAGGTGAGGTGACACTTCACCTGTGAGTCGGCTGGTGTGATATACTGCATCCGGTGCTCCCAGTGTGGCCTTCTATATATTGGCGAGACCCAACGCAGACTGGGAGACCGCTTTGCTGAACACCTACTCTCTGTCGCCAGAGAAAGTAGGATCTCTGTGGCCACACAATTTAATTCCACGTCCCATTCCTATTCTGATATGTCTATCCATGGCCTCCTCTACTGTCAAGATGAAGCCACACTCAAGTTGGAGGAACAAGACCTTATATTCCATCTGGGTTGCCTCCAACCTGATGGCATGAACGTTGACTTCTCTAACTTCAGTTAATGCCCCTCCTCCCCTTCTTACACCATCCCTTATTTACTTATTAATTATTTCCCCCCTTTTTTTCTCTCTGTCCCTCTCAGAATCACTCCTTGCCTGCTCTCTATCTTCCTCTGGGCTCACCTTCTCCTTTCTTTCTCCCTGGGCCTCACGTCCCATGATCCTCTCCCTTCTCCAGCTCTGTATCCTTTTTACCAATCAACTTTCCAGCTTTTAGCTCCATCCCACCCTCTCCTGTCTTTTCCTATCATTTCGGATCTCCTCCTCCCCCTCCCACTTTCAAATCTCTTACTATCTCTTCTTTCCGTTAGTCCTGACGAAGGGTCCCGGCCCGAACCGTCGACTGTATCTCTTCCTATAGATGCTGCCTGGCCTGCTGCGTTCCACCAGCATTTTGGGTGTGTTGTTTGAGTTCCTCCAGCAGTTTGTCTGTTGCTCCAAATTTCATTCAGTTCTGATGCAAAAGCATCAAGCTGAAACATTACTTCTGTTTCTGTCTTCACGGCTGCTACCTGACCTGCTGAGTGTTTCTCATGCTCCGCCATCATTTCTTTCTCCTAGAGCATTATATGCTGGACGGCAGCAACCTGCTTCCCCCGCTGACAGAGCTGGGAAGAGCCAGCCTCCAGGGACCATTACACCAGGATGAAGTTTGATGATCAAGGAACACACACAAAATGCTGGAGAAACTCAGCAGGCCAGGCAGCATCTATGGAAAAGAGTACAGTTGATGTTTCGGGCCAAAGAGCTTTGGTAGTCCTGTAGAAACAAAGCTGAGAAGTCAGAGTAAGAAGGTGGGGGGAGGGGAGGAAGAAACACAAGGTGATGGGTGAAACAGCACGGGGGGACGGGTGAAGTAAAGAGCTGGGATGTTGATTGGTGAAAGAGATAAAGGGGGAATCTGATAAGAGAGGACAGAAGGCCATTGAAGGGGGGAGGAGCACCAGAGGGAGGTAATAGGCAGGCAAGGAGATAAAGTGAGAGATGGAAAAAGGAATAGAGAATGGTGAAGTGGGGAGAGAGACATTACCAGAAGTTTGAGAAATTGATGTTCACGCCATCAGGTTGGAGGCTATCCAGATGGAATATAAGGTGTTGTTCCTCCAACCTGAGTGTGGCCTCATTGTGACAGTAGAGGAGGCCGTGGACTGACATGTCGGAATCGGAATGGGAAGTGGAATTAAAATGGGTGATCATTAGGGATCCCGCTTGTTGTGGCAGATAGTGTATAGATGCTCGGTGAAGTGGTCTCCCAATCTACATCAGATCTAACTTGGAAAATAATATTTGAGGTTAAAGGTCAAATATGGAATAAAAAGTGCATAAATACATCAATAGCAGGATGCATTTACAAAGTAAACAGCGTCATGAGCAGTGGCTTAAAGTGATTACAGTGCGGTGACAGTGGTACAGTAATAGACAGAAGGGGTGGGGGGTTAATTAGATGGGAGTTGTGAACCTTTGGGATTCTGTAGTACAGATGGTTGAGGGCTGAGCCATTGCATTTCCATATTTCAGGATAAGCCCTGAACGTTTTGATCTGAAAAGTTATTTACATGGACAGTGCGGCAATTAGATAAGAAAGCAGCTGGACATTAAAAATCAGAGGGCTGTTTATCAGAATGGAGGCCTGATATCTGTGCTGGGACCATTGTTGCTCATGGTGGGTAATAAAAGTGTGGATGACAGCAAGACTGGTGGTGTGGTGGACAGAGACAATAACAATGGGATCCTGACCAAATGGCAAATGGGCCAAGGAATGGAAAATGGAGTTTATTTCAGATAAATGTGAGCTGGTACATTTTGGAAAGGTAAACCAGGACACTGTAAATGGTAAGAATCTGGGGAGTGCAGCACAGGCAGATTTAGGTCTCTACGTAAGTGGTTCCTTTGAATTGGCGGACAGGATGGTGAAGAGGGTATGTGATCTTCACGGAATGGAGGAGCTGGGATGTCACATAGAGGAGTGGAAGGGTAACACTTGCTCAGCTATAGGATAACACTATCAAAGGGGAGGGTAACAATATCTCAGGGGAGGGTAACAATATCTAATGGGAGGGTAACGATATCTCAGGGGGGGATAACGATATCTCAGGGGAGGGTAACACTATCTCAGGGCAGGGTAACAATATCTCAGTGGAGGGTAACACTATCTCAGGAGAGGGTAACACTGTCTCAGAAAAGGGTAACACTATCTAAGGAGAGGGTAACGATATCTCAGGGGAGGGTAATGATATCTCAGGAGAGGGTAACACAATCTCAAGGGAGGGTAGTGATATCTCAGGGGAGGGTAAAACTATCTCACTGGAGGGTAACACTATCTCAGGGGAGGGTAACGATATCTCAGGGGAGGGTGACACAATCTCACTGGAGGGTAATGATATATCAGCAGGGGGTAACACTATCTCAGGTGAGGGTAACGATATCTCAGGTGAAGGTAATGACATCTCAGGGGAGGGTAACACTATCTCAGGGGTGGGTAACAATATCTCAGGGGAGGGGAACACTATGTCAGGGGAGAGTAACGATATCTCAGGGGAGGGTAACACAATCACAGGGGAGGGTAAAGATATCTCAAGGGAGGGTAACGATATCTCGGGGAAGGCTAACGAAATCTCAGGGTGGGATAACGCTATCTCACTGGAGGGTAATGATATCTCAGGGGAGGGTAACGATATCTCAGGAGAGGGTAACATTATCTCAGGGGACGGTAACGATATCTCAGCGGAGGGTAACACTATCTCAGGGGAGGGTAACACTATCTCAGGAGGGTAACGATACATTAGGGGAGGGTAATGATATGTTATGGGAGGGCAACGATATCTCAGGGGAGGGTAACACTATCTCAGTGAAGGGTAATGAAATCTAAGGGTAGGGAAATACTATCTTACTGGAAGTTAACAATACCTCAGTGGAGGGTAACACTATCTCAGCGGATGGTAACAATACGTCAGGGGAGGGTAATGATATCTCAGTGGAGGGTAATGATATTTTAGGGGAGGGTAACGATATCAGGGGAGGTTAACACTATATCAGGGGAGGATAACGATATCTCAGGGGAGGGTAACGATATCTCAGGGGATGGTAACACGATCTCAGGGGAGGGTAACACTATCTCAGGGGAGGGTAACGATAACTCAGGGGAGGGTAACAATATCTCAGTAGAGGGTAACACTATCTCAGGGGAGGGTTAATGATATCTGAGGGGAGGGTAACGATATCTCAGTGGAGGGTAACGATATCTCAGGGGAGGGTAACAATATCTCAGGTGAGGACAACACTATCTCACTGGAGGGTAACGGTATCTCAGGAGAGGGTAACGATATCTCAGTGGAGGGTAACGATATATCAGCAGAGGGTAACACTATCTCAGCGGAGGGTAAGGATATCTCAGAGGAGGGTAATGATACCTCAGGGGAGGGTAACACAATCTCACTGGAGGGTAACGATATCTCAGTGGATGGTAACAATATATCAGGTGAGGGTAATGATATCTCTGGGGAGGGTAACACTATCTCAGGGGAGGGTAACAATATCTCAGGGGAGTGTAACACTTTCTCGGGGAGGGTTAATGATATCTGAGGGGAGGGTAACGATATCTCAGTGGAGGGTAACGATATCTCAGGGGAGGGTAACAATATCTCAGGTGAGGGCAACACTATCTCACTGAAGGGTAACGATATCTCAGGAGAGGGCAACGATATCTCAGTGGAGGGTAACGATATCTCAGGGGAGGGTAACACTATCTCAGGGGAGGGCAACAATATCTCAGGTGAGGGTAAAGATATCTGAGTGAATGGTATCGATATCTCAGGGGAGGGTAACGATATCTCAGGTGAGGGTAAATATATCTCAGGGGAGGGGAATGAAATCTCAGTGGAGGGTAACGATATCTCAGTGGAGGGTAACGATATATCAGCAGAGGGTAACACTATCTCAGCGGAGGGTAAGGATATCTCAGAGGAGGGTAATGATACCTCAGGGGAGGGTAACACAATCTCACTGGAGGGTAACGATATCTCAGTGGATGGTAACAATATATCAGGTGAGGGTAACGATATCTCTGGGGAGGGTAACACTATCTCAGGGGAGGGTAACGATATCTCAAGGGAGAGTAACACTATCTCAGAGGAGGGTAACACTATATCAGGGGAGGGTAACGATATCTCAGTGTAGGGTAACAATATCTCAGGTGAGGGCAACACTCTCACTGGAGGATAACGATATCTCAGGAGAGGGTAACGATATCTCATTGGAGGGTAACAATATCTCGGGGAGGGTAGCGATATCTCAGGGGAGGGTAACGATATCTCAGGGTAGGGTAAAACTATCTTAGGGGAGGGCAACGATATTTCAGAGTGTGGGGTGGTAACGATACCTCAGGGGAGGGTAACACAATCTCAGGGGAGGGTAATGATATCTCAGGGGAGAGTAACGATATCTCAGGTGAGGGTAACGATATCTCAGTGGAGGTTAACACTATCTCAGGTGAGGGTAACGATATCTCAGTGGAGGTTAACACTATCTCAGTGAAGGGTAACACTATGTCAGGGGAGGATAACACTGACTCAGTGGAGTGTAACGTTATCTCAATCGAGGGTAACCATATCTCAGGAGAGGGTAACAATATCTCAGGGGAGGGTAACGATATATCAGGGGAGGGTAATACTATCTTAGGGGAGGGTAACACTATCTCAGGGGAGAGTAACACTATTTCAGGGGAGAGTAACACTATCTCAGGGGAGGGTAATGATATCTTGGTGGGGTAACACTATCTCACTGGAGGGTATCGATATCTCAGTGAAGGGTAATACTATCTCAGGGGAGGGTAACGATATCTCAGGGGAGGATAACACAATGTCAGGGGTGGGAAATGATATCTCAGGGGAGGATAACACAATATCACTGGAGGGTAACGATATATCAGCAGAGGGTAACATTATCTCAGCGGAGGGTTAGGATATCTGAGAGGAGGGTAACAATACCTCAGGGGAGGGTAACACAATCTCACTGGAGGGTTGCAATATCTCAGGGGATGGTAACGATATCTCAGTGGAGGGTAACAATATATCAGGTGAGGGTAACGATATCTCTGGGGAGGGTAACACTATCTCAGGGGAGGGTAAGGATATCTCAGGGGAGGGTAACACTATCTCAGAGGAGGGTAACACTATATCAGGGGAGGGTAACGATATCTCAGGGGAGGGGAACACAATTTCACTGGAGAGTAATGATATATTAGCAGAGTGTAACACTATCTCAGCGGAGGGTAAGGATATCTCAGAGGAGGGTAACGATATCTCTGGGGAGGGTAACACTATCTCACTGAAGGGTTGCGATATCTCAGCGGAAGGTCAAATTTC